>NC_056476.1:498507-726123 GCF_008729295.1 Plectropomus leopardus | reverse complement strand
GAAAATTTGATATTTATGATAGGGACTGATGTTGGGAAAAAAAACTCTTTAAGAAAATATTATTAATGCATGATTTCACCTTGTTTATCTTATCTCTTTTATTGTAAATGTGTATCTTTTATTATGTTTTTATATTTTATTACTCTGTAAAGCATTTTGAATTGCCCTGTGTATGAAATGTGCTATATAAATAAAGCTGCCTCGCCTTGCCTATTATTTATTTTTATTTAAAGCTAGATTTTGAAAAGCGCATTTTGTGCGATACGAGTGTGTGTAATATTAAATTATTATGATTATTTTATTTAATTTTTTTGTCAGTGGGTCTTCAGTTTGGATGTTTTGGGACTTTAAATTAAAGCACATAAAGGAAATAAAGCCCTTCCACGAATGCAACAGCTGAGGGGGGTTTGACCAATAGGAGCGCTGCTCCGAGCTGAGCAGCCAATAGGATTTCGCTATGGAAAGAGGCGGGGAATACGAATGGCAACAATCGTTTACAAACTTTGAACTGTTTTTATCGGTTGACATTAAACAAAATAAAAGCGGATTATTAAATAAAACAAGCAGCACGATGAAATATGATTATATAATGTCCCGCTGTTTTACAGGCAGCGCGTGTTAAAGAGGTTTGCTACCTAACTTAGCGGCTCTGCGCTGCTAGCTAACAGCTGTTAGCTCAGAGTCACTACGTGTTTATAATGTTTCCCGCCACACAAACGTGAATTGAATTAAAATACGAACCCGTCTGAGGCAAGAGGGACTTCGCAGCCATATTTCAGCAGAATCCACGTCGATATCAGGCGACTTTACTGGAAAATATCCGCAACTTTACTCCGACCGAGAGCCGAAAACACCGCCGACAAACACAACAACCGGAGGAAAATCCAACATGGCGGATGTCGTTCTTCTTCGCCGTCTACCGGAAGTCCCAGCAGCGGCGTGCTCGGTGCTGCTACCGGTGGCCACAAGGAGGTACTGCACCTCATTATCAGTAATACCATCTGAAATGTGTAACTGCAGCACAAAGTACACAAACCTGGAAAAAATGATTATCTAAAAAAATAAAATAAAATAAATTTAAAAGTAAACTCAAGATCTCCCTTTTAGTCTGGTTTGTAATAGAACTTTACTTATTTTCATTTATTCATTTATTTATACAGTTCAGTCTGTTTTACTAAATGGTATATTATTTTATTTTTATTATTTTTAACATATTATCTATCATTAGACTTTGTACTTTGTGTTATCTTTTAATTTACCTGTTATCTACTATTTAGAGATGTTTATTCCTTTATATATTTGTTTTTATTACAGGTTTTAACCTGCCTTCGGTGTTTCCTTAGTTACCAATTTTGAGTATTCTTCAATTAATTACTTTTTTTTTTTATAAAATTGCTTGTGTATTTATATATGTGTGTGAGTGTGTTTTGCATGTTTGAAAAGTGCCATAAAAAGTAATTAATTAATTGAAAAATAATAAATTTTTTTTCTATTTTAAAGAAATAAAAATAAAAGCCTCTTGATACCACACTGTGAGAATAACCTACACATGCAGAAGTCCTGCGTTTACCACTTACTTTCAGAAAAACTGTGTAAACGGTCACAGTCTTCTCAACATTTCAAGTGAGACCACAGTGACACACAGCGTCTTCAATGTGCCTCAAACACCCGAAAACACTCCCATCTAGTGTCTAAAAAGGGCAAATACAGATGAGAACATCATAGATAAAATCTGTGTAATTAATGTTATCAGCCTACACTGAAGGTTTCAAGTCTTTTCAAGTCTTTTTCTGAAAAAATAAAAGTAATAAAAAAGCTAACAGGGCACCACATCGTGCAAACACTGTTGGTTGTGGACCAAACCCTTTAAACCTGTGCTGCTCTCAGACACCTACAAGTATTTAACCTTTGACCCCTGAGCAAATTGGTGCAATTTCTCTAAAAAAAAAAAACATGGGAAAAAACAGTGATGCACAATAATGATTATTTCAACTGATACCAATAAATTTTGTTTGTTTTTCATTATCTGAGGGTCTGAAAGGCTGAGATGTGTCGAGTACAGATGAATTTAATTTGTGCATTTTCATTAAAAAAAAATGACATTTCAGACAAAAAGCTAAATCGAACATTTGGAGACACCGGCGGAGACACCGGCGGAGACACCGGGGGAGACACCGGGGGTGGGTGAGAACGGAGCAGACATCCAGAGACGCTGGCAGAGACAAAGCCAATGAGAGCGGACAAACTGCTTTTGCTTGGTGAAATATCCCTTTAATGATTTCATAGATCAGTGTTGAGCATCAGTAGTACACAAAAAACCACAAATATTTTAATCTATACTCCAACATATCTGACTACAAAACTTTACAAATATGTATACAAGATTATATACACAAATCTGAGAGACAGACTTTTTTCCAGGGAAAAATAATCACCATTTTCTAAAGGGACACCAGTAGGAATACACATCATAAAATATGATTACATAAAAATGGAACATTTATCATTTCTGTACAAAGAGGAAACCGTTAGTGTCGGCCGGCGTGCAGCTCAAAAATAAAAGTGTGAATTTAAAAGGACAGTTGCGTCAGTTTCAGCCTGTTTACAGACACTTTTCATGATGCTGACGTCTGCTTTTAAAGCCGTTACTCTCCGTGACCTGAGAACTGTCACGTTTTTCAGAGATTCTTGAGTACGAGCAGCAGCGACAGCAAATCTGGAGCAACTTCAACCCTGCAGGACAAAAATCAAAGCAGTTTAAATACGAACGCGTTCGGGAAACGTTCGTTTTTCAGCCTGTGAATTCAAAACATCACTCGCAGGTCGAAATCATTGTTTCATCACCAACGCTCCTAAAACCGTCGCCTCTGCGGCTCCAGCTCAGAGTGCATCCCGTCTGCAGTTTCAAGTCCAACAAAATCTGAGATCTACCAACGGTTCAGCTTTAACCCTTTGTAGCCTGGAGTGACATCACTTTTCTTGTGCTGCATTCAGACGTCTTTAACGTCTACGATGTATTTAACCTTTGAGCACACTGGTTTGATTTCTTAAGATAAAAATAAATAAACAAATAAACTAAAAGAGGTAAACAGGCAATTAGCAACTTAAGACGACATTATCCAAAAATTAGCACAAAAAACAACAACAACAAAAAAAGTCAATTATAAGAAAATTACCTAAAAATTAGAGAGGAAAAAAACAAAAGGAAAAAGTAAAAAAAAAAAAAAAAATGAATTTCAAGAAACAACTTTGGGAACAACTGTGTTTAAAATGATTATAACTGCATGATGGAAATCATGTTACAAAAACATTTCAGTTTTAAATCAGTTTTTTCCAAAACGTTTTCTTTTTTTAAGAAAACCTTTTTACTTTTTCTTCCTCTGTTTCTTAATTTTCAGGTAATTTCTCGCGTACTTTAATTTCTTGCAAACTTTTTGTGTCATTTCTTCTTTTGTTGCTCACTGTCTTTTGCCCATGAAAGAAGTCAAGCCAGTTAGCTCAGTTTTTGAAGGGTTAAAGGGATAGTTTGGATTTTTTGAAGTGGGGTTTCAGTCGGCGCTCTCTCAGTTTAGAGCAGCAGGTTGAGGTTTGACACAGAAGCTGAAAGTGTCCTGCGGTGGACACGGTCAGCAGATTAATGTATTTTAGCCACCAAAAACTTCACTATCAGTTGAAGTATTTTTACTGCACTTGTGTCAGACAGCGTGTTCTGATGGAGGAAGATGTTATCGGCTTCAGTTCTCTTCTTCGCTCTCGTCAGAGCTCGTTCACGCAGAAGCGCTTCTTGCATGAAACTTTAAACTTTTGCTGCGGTTTGGCGTTTTGGGGGCCTGAAAACACAAACTTTGTTCGTTGGATTCCCATCATGACGAGTTTAACGAGAGGAATTTATATAATTATTTGTACGTCAGCGCTTTGTTACATTTTTGTTGCAGTTTGGCCTTTTGTTCACACGACAACAGCGTTTTGGGGGACTGGAAAACACAATTTTTTAAAACCTGGTTCCAGTGTGTCATTTTTTTGAAAACGCCGCCCTTTCTGTCGCCGTGTGAACTGGCAAAGGTGACGTCATCGTCGAAATGTGTGCAGGCGCGTGGTTGTTCTTCTCTGGTGTGTCTTTACAACGTTAAACCGTCAGTTACCGGCCTGGGGTGCGTGCTACAATGTTTTTGGTTGTTTTTGTGTATCCGTATACAAGAGGATCGCTTTCATAATCTTACTATATGAACACGGATATTTTTTTAAAATGCAAAGGAAAGACTTTTCCGTTTTTAGTCGGCCCGTTCTCGTCTAAACGCGCTCTTAGCTTCCATGTTGGACTCCAGTCTGCTTCCCCAAACGTGCAGAGACCGACATCGGCATGTAATACACCGTCTATAGATATACGCCTCTCATAAAACCACCTCAAAAACTCTGAACTATCCCTTTAAAATGAGCAGGAACCCGCAGAGACTTTATTAAAAACACAAAACCTCCAGCAGCTGAAACAGGTCGCTGCAGCTGCTGCGTGACCGGAGTGTTTTTCAGACTAAAATAATAACTGAATTATAGAAATATACAACAGATCGCACTCGTGATTTGTTCCCACACCAATATTTCCCACCCGTTCTACATCACAGCCAATTTATTTGCAGTTTCTGCTCCTTTTTTTGTCTCTCTGGAGCTGAAAAAATGACGGAGCTGTCCGCTCTGACAGTCAGAACTCGTGCAGAGATCCGAACCTGCTCTGATAATCATATTTGGCTCATAAAATGAAGTAAAAGCACGTTTTTTGTCTATCTGCTCGTGTTTTGCGCATAAAACTGTAGACAAAGATGGTTTCGCATCTTAATGGAATCAAAGTAAAAAAGCCCAATCACTCCACACAACCAGACATCCGTATAATTACACTTTTTCTAAAAACAGTAAAGTGCACTTGATTTTAAAAAAAGATGAAAATAAAAAAACATGAAAGGAAACCAAGCACACCCCCTCAGGGCTTTGCCTCCGAGCCCAAAACTGTCCACAAATATTTCAGTGAAGAAGAAACCGTCCCGGAGAATCAGACCGTCCAGCGTGACCTCGACGGTCGAAGCTGTGACCTCTGACGAGCTTTGGGAGAGAAGGAGGAGCAGCAGGAGGAGGAGAGGAGTTCGGCCTCGACGCGGCGGGAAACCGTCCCCACCTCGGCCCCGGGAGACGGCACGCAGATGGACGGACAGCAAGCCGGAGACAGACAGGACCCACGGGTGGATGGACGGGGTCAGGGCGGTGGTGTCATTGGACGACCTCAAAGTAGTGCAGGATGGCCATGATGTGCTGCGGCATGAAGACGTAGCCGGTGTAGACGGCCATACCGGCCACCGAGATCAGCAGGGAGTCTGAGCGGAGACGTTAAGGAGGAACTGAGGACGGAGGTCTGAGTGTCTGCAGCAGGACGCCGAAAAAATACCCGCAGGTGGCTGAAGACACAATCATTCATTTTTTTCAAACTGAGCTCTGAATCTGTTTCACGTGTCCTCATCAAACTCTGTCCACTTACTTATTTACACACAAACTGTTATATTTTTGGGTTATATTTGTCTTTTTCAAGACATTTGGTTCATTTTCATGCTTTTAGGTTCCTCTGAGAAACTTAAATTAACCAAAAAATAGTAATATATAATAAAAAAGAACAACCCCCCCCCAAAAAAACCCAACAACATTAAAACTAGTTTCCAAAAAGGAAAACAATAAACAAATACAGAACAACAACAAAAAACAGGGAAATGTCCCAGAAAAAGTGCTTATAATTCAAATCTAATTATCATTTTTTCTCTTGACTTTCTTTCCCCCTTTTCCCCTGGACATTTCCCTCTCACTTCTTAAAAATAATTTTCTAAATCTGCCAGTTTTTCACAATATGTGGAACATGTCTCACCAAGTTGCTTGTTGCCCTTTTTCCATGTTTTTGTGTGTGTATGTGCTTCATTTTAAAGGGTTAAATAAGTGTGAAAAGCGTCTGAAAGCAGCACAAGAAAAGCGATGTAACTCCGGGTTTCAAAGGGTTAAGCAGATGCTACAGGCTACTGTATTCACTGTAATATGTCACATGATTAAACGGCTGCAGTTAGCTTAGCCTCGACTTCTTTAAGTCCCCACATGCCAAACTCCATTAAAAAATCTACCTCTTTAACGCGTCTTTCCTCACGAGGAAAGTAGCACACAGTTAAAAGCCGTCTCTGACCCACTGATGAAGAGTCTTTAATTCGGCACACAAATATAGAGGAACTGATGTTCTTCATATTAGTTTTTCAACTCTTTTAAGAGTCAATACCGCCGTTTAAAATGATATGTATTTAAAGATTCTTCATCTAAAGGGAAATGCACATATCGCATGGAACAAAATTAAACACGTTTTTAAAAACAATTACAGGGGTGGTTGCTTAATTCGGCATTATTAAAAAATAAAAACATCAATCAGTTTTGTTAAGATTCTGATTTGTAATCAATATGTCAGATACTGACGCTCACTTTTGATTCATTTCTGTTTCAATGAAAACTGTGAGGGACCCCGAAATTATAAAGTCCTAAAGCCGAATTTGTCATAAAGCGCTTGACATTTTTAAAAAGCTTTAACTGATATTCACAACACAATTTAAATATGTTTCTTCATTACAAAAGTGAGTGTTAACGTATCCGGGCAAATGCCCGAATACCGAATTCCGTTGACAATTTTACTACTTAAACGCATTTTGACTCACAAGCAAACATGCGAGAGTAATATAGCAATTTTTGAGACACCTTTTAACATATCAATGGGCAGTCTTTAATTCGGCGTTCAAATATGAAGGATTTGCTTTTTAAAAATGTGCTTTTTTTCTTCTGCAAAACAAATTAGCATACAGAATGAAGATTAGTTAATCACGCAAGACTCCCTTTAAAATTCTATGTATTTAAAGATTATTCACTTGTAGGTAAATATACGCACCGTGTGAAAGAAAATGTAACATGTTTTCATAATGTCTAGGGGTTGTCTCTAAATTCGGCATATTTAAAAAATGAAATATTCATGCAGATTTGTCAAAAAATACACCCTGTCTTCAAGCATGGTAGCGACGGGCGATCACTTTTGATTGATTTCCGTTTCAACGAAAACAATGAACGTCGGGTAAATTGCATTTTTATATGCCGAATTTTATATAACTTCCTAAATGTTGATCACAACACAATTTAAACATTTTTATACATTAGTTAGTGTTACGTATCAGAGCGAGAAGCTGGGTTAGCCGCGCTGACGTCCCCGGGGCTAACGTTAGCTCGTTAGCTCGCCGTGAAGTAGTTAGAGTCGGTAAAGGATACTGAAGACGGTCCGCTCCCACGGCTCCAGCATGTACAGCGCCGTCACCAGGAGGTACTGGTAGTAAAACCACGACAACTGCTTCCAACAGTCACCCAGGGCCATGGCTCCAACTTCAACTACGCCAACTTATTTTCCTTTCTTCTGTTTTTTTCTGTCGTGCGTGAATCGTAGTAGAATATTGGCTGGTGACGTAAGACGTAAAATAATGAGGTGCTCATTTTTAAGCCAATCACAGCTCGCGGTTCGGCCGTTCGGCTCTGACGCAATCAGGGAGTTCCAACATCCTGATTTCAAAATAATGTACCGACTGAGTGTGGGAACACTTTATTTTTTATTAAAATAGTTTTATAAAATTAGTGACTAAGATCCACCTGTCATTTAGTTTCTGTTTTCACACTTCCAGAGCTTACTATAAATTATTGTCTTTTTTATAATTGAACCCTTGAACTGGTCAGAATGTAATTATTTTGTTATAATTTGTTTTACATACACTGCTGCTTTTATGCTGCCTTTGTACCATTTTGTATAATGTACCAACTGAGTGTGAGAACACTTTATTATTCAGAGTGAAATATGTTTTATTTTTATTAAACTAGATTTATAAAATTGGGGACTGTGTTCCGTCTTTTCTTTCTTTTTTTTCACATTTTAAGACCTGTATTATTATTTTTTTTAATTTTACTATCAAGTCCATTTTTGTCTTACAAAAATATTATTTGTCTTTTTTATGGAACCCTTGAACTGGTCAGAATGTTATTATTTGGCTATAATTCCTTTTTTTTTTGTTTGTTTTTTACAGGTTTCATACACATTTTTCATTTTTAGTGTGAATGCACATCAGTTCCAAATACTGGTTATTGGTCTCATTAAGAACTAATAATTGTTATTGGCTCTGAAAAACCAATATCAGTTAAGCCCTATTGATGATCACTACAATAGTGGCTAAAGAAATCCAATATCGTGCATCCCGACACTATAAGGAGGAAAACCTATGATCCCTATGATTGTCATGAGAGCTATACCAAAAAAATGCTTGATGTTACTGTTTTCATGCTATGTTGGTATTGGCATAAGCACAGTACTGTATATGTCAGCATATAAATAACAAGAATACATAGTTTGTTCAACAGAAAGCTCTTACAAGTTTATTTACACGTGTAAAATGTTGCTCTCACGTTTCTTGGTCACAACTACGTTAATCCCCCATTTAGCATTCATCAGCAATTTACAAATAACACCTAACAATGTATTTATAAGCAGATATGAAGACACTTTTAATAGTTTATTAATGTACAGTATGGTAAAAAGTGATAATGTCCCTCATAAAACATGTTTAATATTAATATCACAGCTGTGTTTTACTGTAGTCAGTCAGTGTTTGCTCATACAGCAGCCGCAACTTTTGGAAGAGCATGAATACCAGTTTATAGCTGCTTATAAGCCATCTAATCAATATTTACATACAACGTACGAATGCAAAATAGGGGGTTTTGGGTAAAGTGTAACCAGGAAGTTTTATTCGAAATGTATGCAGGTCAAAAAAAAAAGGGATCAACCGATAACAAAATACAGCTCTCCAGCTTTTGTGATTTTCAATTATGAGTATCAGCTTTAAAATTTACTGTACTGACCGTCACAGCTGCAACAAGCAGATTTTTGGTCTCACTCCAGAGTTTGGGAGCTTTTAACCCTTTGTAACCTGGATCTGCATGAGTTTTCTTGTGCTGCGTTCAGACACCTAACGTGAGTATTTAAACCTTAAACCTCCAGCAAAAAAAAAAGAGGCAATGAGCAACTTGACAAGAAATGTCTCACATATTGCAAGAAATTATTAAATTTAGAAAAATATTTTGTATAGAAAATTATATTTCTGATCAACATAATTATCCATTTGAAATTACTTTGATAATTTTTTTGGCACTTTTTTTTTTTACTTTCCCCCTTTTTTTGCTTGTTATTTTCTTGTACTTTTTACTAATTTCTTGCTAATTTTGGTTATTTCTTCTGAAGTCACTCATTGCCTTCTTCTCGGGAATTTGAAAGGACTGTCCAAGATTCAAAGGGATTAAAAATGTCAGATGGACAACGTCCTCCTGACATTTTTCACGTCTGTCCTGATTTTTTTTGACCACCTACATTTTCGTTTTGGAGTGTTTTTGAGCTGATTCTGGATCCACTCGGAGCGACTGCAGAGTGATTCTTCCCTCTCAGTCAGACATCATCATCGCGCTGCTGCTTCTTCTTCTTCTTCTTCTTCTTCTTCTTCTTCTGAAAAGCTGCTGCGAGCTGAAACATGAAACATCTCAGACAAACTGGATGAAATAATAAGAAATCGTCTGCGTGTCTGTCTCGGCTCGTCTCAGCAGTGGCTGGCCAGGATGTTGAAGAAGTGGTACACCTCGTCTTTATCGAACACGGCCACCTCGGTGGAGCACTCGGTGCACTGAACCGGATGGTAAATCTCGTCGGCGTCCATCCCCGCCGGCGCCGGGTCCGGCGTCTCGTCCACTTCCGTGCCCGTCCTCTGTCCCCGCCTCCTCTTCCTCCTCCTCTGTTTCGCCTCCGTCTGGGTTTTGTAGCGCAGCACCTCGTCTCTCTTCACGGCGCAGTTCATGACGAACATCGCTCGGTACTGCGTTCGGTACTTTTCATGCCTGAGAGGAAACAACAAACAAACTTCTGTCACTCTGATTTACGATGAAACGACGAGGATGAAATCAGCCAACGAGTTTTTACACGACTGCAGAATTAACATCAACGAAAATCATTTCAGGGCAGCAACGGACAGTTTTTATCATCTGCTGATTCTTTTTTGTAAATTTAGTGTTTAATCTATAATTTAAGTGACTTCAGTTGTCTTGTTTAAATAATTATTCCGAAACCCCAAAATATTCAGATTACAATGATATCAAACAGGAGCGGAGAGGCTGAAATAAGAAAATGTTTGACCGGTTATTAACTTCAAATTATTAATCCAAGTTGATGATCGAGTATTGGACTGTTTTGATTAGTTCTGGTGAGAAGAGTCATCTCCAAACTCCCAATAATTAAGAGATGAAACAATTAACCCTTTGAAATTTGAGCAAATCTTCTTGATTTCTTTCGAAAAATGGAAAGACAGCAATGAGCAATAAAAGTAGAAATGAGACAAAAATGTCCAAATTAGTAAAAAGTATAAGAAACTTTCCTCAAATATTATTTTTATTTTTAACCTCTTGTCTGCACTTTTGCTTTTTTAATGGTGATTTTTATTTGAATTGAATTTGATTTGTTTAAATTGCCCTGTTGTACAAAATGAGCTATACAAATAAAGCTGCCTTGCCAAATAATAATGATGATGATAATAATAATAATAACCTACAAAAAGTGCTTTATAACATACAATAATTACATAACATAATTTTAAATATGTAATTATGATAATTATAAATATAGCTTTTCCCTAGCTTTTTAAAAATTATTTTTTAAATCCACTAATTTCTTGCAGTTTGTGGAATATTTCTCACCAAATTGCTTACTGCCTTTTTTCCCATGTTTCTGAAAGACATCGCACCAATGTGCTCAGGGGTCAAAGGTTAAATACTCGTCAAAGGCGTCTGAAAGCAGTACAAGAAAAGTGATGTCGCTCCAGGTTTCAAAGATGCTTCAGTGCTAACAAACAAACTCCGCCTCTGCTTGCTGTGGAGTCTCACCTCTGACAGTCCAGGCACAGCGTGGTCATGCAGGCGGGACAGTTGAGGACGGCGTCGCTGTTCGGTAAACCCCGAGACCCACGAGGCTGCGACCGAGACCCTGCAGCTGGTCGCTTCCTGCTGTTATAACTGCACAGAGCGAGACATCAGGCTGAGTGACAAAAATCTGGCCTGGAGAAACAAATGGTTAATAAAATCAGGGCGTCTTACTGTCTCCTGGCGTCCACCCAGGCCTGGTCCCTGTCGTCCTCGTCGGGGTCGTACAGCAGCTCGTCATTGGTCGGTATGACCCGCTGTTTCCGCCTCCGGCTGGCGGAGTTGCCTGCAGAAGAATTAACCCTTTAGGGCCCGCTTTAATATCACACACAATAGCAGTGTGTTTGCTCTGCACACAAAATGTGCTTTTCAGAATCAAGCTTTAAAAAATATTATAAATTAATATTATTTTCTACCTTAATTGACTTTATTTTTAAACAACATCAGTTCAAATCATAAATTTCAAATATTCATTAATTTTCAGAACTTCAACCCTTTAAATGTCAGGTTGTTGTGAGGATGCCATTATGATTTTAGATTGAAAAAACTATATTTTTTTCAATAAACTACATGCTGAGTGGATTTGTTTTTAGCTGCTGACAGTCTGGGATATGTCAGTGTGTGAGTGTAGCTGCTGACAGTCTGGGATATGTCAGTGTGTGAGTGTAGCTGCTGACAGTCTGGGATATGTCAGTGTGTGAGTGTAGCTGCTGACAGTCTGGGATATGTCAGTGATCAGCAGCTACATTGACTGTGACAGGTCACCTAGTGGAAATAGCATGTATTTCCTCCAGATGCCAAATATGGTCAAAATGACCTCATCAGGTGGAAAATAGTCAAAATGACAAATTCAGAGTCAAAAGCCCAGAATGACACCCAGAAATAATACAAGTCCTGTTTTTCTGCTCTGATGGCTGTGGGATCAAAAATGTCAGTTTGAATGGGTTTCAATGGAGCATTTTTGGACCTGAACAGTCTGAATGTAACTATTTAGTTTCCACAGTGTATTTTAGACTTATTGTTGGAGCTGAGCTGCAAATCAAATCAAATCAAATCAAACTTTATTAATAAAGTGCTTTTCATACAAAAAAGTAACACAAAGTGCTTTACAGATTAAAATCAATCCCATCCTTCCCCACTCCCCGCACGAAAATCACATTCATACCCCACCCCACTCCCTACGCACACGCCCAAGTACACACACACACACACACACACACACACACACACACATACACGCCCACACCCCAACAACAACAGTAAGATATTGCACAAATTCACTGATTACACTCAGATACACAATCTGGACTACATTTAGGACACATGCATCAACACACACACAATTATCGCAGAATTAGAGCATGTAAAATGTGTCTAACAGTCCCTGAGGGTTAAGAAAAGCGGCCCGGTTTTAAATTCATGTTAATGAGGTCAGAGGTCACGGTTCATGGTCGTGACATGTTTACATGTTGCAGAAAGGAGGAAAACTGATGTTGGGAAATATTCACGCTTACTTGGTGTGTCCTCCCCATCTGAGTCCGAGTCAAAATAAACCTCATCATACGTCAGACAGTTAGGACGTTCTAGACCGCCGCCGCCTCCTGAGGTTCCTGCTGGAGAATAAACGCACTAATATCAGGAATGCTTCCACAACAAGGTTTTGCCTCACAGAGCAGGCTCAGTGGGTTAAGACAGAACTCTCTGCTTCACTTTAATAGATTAACATACAAACGTTCTTCTTTTTCACGGACCCCACAGGTCGCTGTTACCTGCTGCTGGTCCCCAGGTTCCCTCCATGGTCTTGATGGTGGAGCTGAGCTCCGCCTCCATCTCCTTCTCGAACTCATCGCCGCTGGACGACTCGCTCTCCCCCGTCAGATACTCTCTGATCAACTTCTTCTTCTGCTGCGGCGTCCCGTTCAGCAGCACGTCCAGCTCGTCCTCTGAACTGAGACACAGCGAGACAGAAGTTTAAGGTCCAGTTAAAGAAAATACAAATCTAGCCTCAATTCTCAGCACCCCTCCTCACGAAGAGAGATGGTCAATTTGTTTTAGCCGTTTTTCAACAAACTGACTCTTTGCTGTTCCTTTGATTAGTCAGTTCATTATTCACCGCAGTTTTAAATGTGCTGAGTATTGCCATCACATATTGTGATATCTTGCTATTTATGATCATTTTTCAACCACAAATTATGTCCCCAGAGGACATAATTATCATCAATATAATAAAGTATTCATCTCAGCTCAGCCATTTTTATTGCAGCAAATTTAATCTATTTAATTATTAACTTTCTGAGTAATATTCATGTTGGGAAGACTATTATTGATTGTTTCTGTTGTTAATGCTAAAGTTAATATTATTTGTGAAAAAGAGATAAAAAAAGATAGATAAAGAAAGTTGGAGATTTGTTCCGTTTTTTACTGCAGCTTCTGTGATTTGTGTTAGTTTCAGCTTTAATCAGACTTTGGATGAATTATTTAGAAACAGCAGGACGCATCGCTCCGTGTCTCATCCGGCCGCTCGCACTGAGCTCTCATTATTATTACCAGGGGCAGATGTAATGTTTTGGGGGCCCGGGGCCACAAGCACATGAGCTTATTTTCAGCCTTTCTCTAACTGTGAATGTCGGCAGGCTGTTGGCAGCTATAGGAGAAGTAGGCCGACTCAAAAGTTTTTAATTCCTGAGTAAAATGATTAATAGCACAGAAGTTTGACAGAAGGAAGCTGAAGTCAGAGTCCTGCAGTCAGGAGAGGTCGGCCTATTATCAGCACAATGTGCTTCAATTTTACTGAAGTTTGTTTAAGATGGAGTTTTTCATTTTTTATTAATGCTGGAAAGTTTAATAAAATAATAATAAATCATATGTTTATTACACTCCAACACACCATGGTCACATGACACTGAGTCAGTGAACTATGAGGCCAAAAGACTCCAAACTCGCCCAAAAAAAGCAAAAGGCAAAATAATCGTTCATTAATCATAATCAAAGTAAAATGTTCAGTTAATGTTGATATTGATTTTAGGTTTGAGGCTCGGACCTTTGCTGTGAGGACATTTTAGTACCTGGACCTCTGTGAGTTTCAGCAGAATAGGTCCTCCAGTCTGTGATGCTGTTCTGCAGTATATTTGTCAGTTCAATGTCTGACAGAAAATAATACTAACACTGATTAAATGTCTGCATAAACATCATGTTTCTATCTCTTCATCAACGGTAGAATTAAAACTAACGGCCGTCATTTTCACATTTTATATTATATGTGTACTTATTACTTTAATAAAAAAAAAGACTTGCGCGGAGAAACATTTGATCTTGTTTTTCAGTCTGAACCGGTTTGTTTACATGTTAGCATTCAGCTAGCAGCGGCTCGTTAGCCTTAAGGTGCTAACGCTACAGCGTTTTTTAACTTTTGTTATTTTCCTACCTGCTCTCTGCTCTCTCCTCATCGCTCGGCTCCTCGATCTCATACGAGTCAAACTCCTGAGATTTATTCAGTTTGTTCATTTTGACTTTCAGACAAAGTTCCAGCTCAGAAACATGAGGTGCTAACGAGTTAGCAAGAAGCTACCGGGCTGCTTCCGCTTCGTCTTCTTCTTTAGTTTGGTGAAACGGAAGTGGGCGAACATCGAAGGGAACCACTTCCGCCATCTACTGCGAGGAGGGTGGACAGGCCTAAAAAATAAAAAAAATAAATAAATAAATAAAATACAATAAAATAAAAATCTTCCACTGATAACCACATATTTAAAAAAAAAATATATACATATATTCTTTTTCATTTATTCTATAAATAAAAATACTCTGTAAAATAAAATAAAAAAGTATACATGAAAGAGAATGTAAAAGGAAAAAAAATCAAATAAAACAAAGTCAACTTTGTGAATTTAATAAATTAAAAATCATCATCCATTGCAACCAAATATTTCTTTAAACATGTCTTCAAGGGTTTTACATTTTTTCAAGATTCATTAGAAATATAGAAAGTCTGCAGGTCATATACATATTTCATTTTATGCCTTTTATTATTTCAATAGATGTTAAAAATTAAATAATATAGAATAAAATAAGTCGGTCTTATTTACTAAAATAAAGCTCTTTATCCCCAGATTTGTATTTTCCAGATTCCAGATTGTATATATTTTTTATAAATTTCTCCCAATATCAGATTCTCATGCAAAACCATCGTGAATATTTTTCTTTTCCAGCACTATATACAAATTTCAGATAAAATACATTTTTATTGAACTCATCTTGCTCTCTTGAGAAATGGCAAATGAAACACCTTGTCGCTGGCTGATTGATTAAACTCCCAGATTGCTGATTGATTAATGAGGGTTGTTGAATCAATAGCAGCTAAAGGCGGACTCACTCCTGCTGTTTTTACTTTCTGCAGCCGACATGCGAAGCTGCAAACTGCTGCTGTGACAACAAAGCAACACTCGGTGGAGCCAACAGATTAGAGACCCCGACACAGCTCCTGCTCTCCGAGATACGGATTATCTGAAGGCCACGACCATGAAGTCAAAGATGGAATAAAAGATCAATTATTTTACATAAAATGTCAAACTGTGAATTTTAATCAGCACCACAGAGTTTGATCTATTAGGAGATCTTCAGGAGTTTATCATAAAATTATGTTAAAACTCATCACAGACCTGATTGGACAAAATTATGAAATTATCACGAGCAAGTGAACGTTTGAAGTGTTTTCTGTCTGCTTCTTCTTCCTCTTTGTTCTTTTATGTCGATGTTTAAAAGTTAGTTTGCATTTTAGAAAATTTAATTTAGGGATATTCAAGCATCTCTTGTGCTGCACTGTAATTTTTTTGCAACTGTTTAATCAGTTTTTTTATTAAATTTTATTTGATTTTGATGTTATTAAAATCATCATTCTCTTGTTAAATTTGGTTTATATTTATTTTATATCTTGTCTTATTTCCTTTTTATGTATTTTAATGAAACCTGCCTCAGCTCCCAACGCTCAACACCTCTAATCATGTAATTCAGTGTTTCCCAACCTGAGGGTCAGAACCCTTCTAAGGGTCGTATGATAAATCTGAGAGGTCTCGAGATGATTAATAGGATATTAAACAGAAAAAGGAAAGAAAACACCATATTTCTGCAACAGAAATCATGTTTAATGTTTGAGTTTTACTTGCTGATTATTGCACAGTTGTCTTACTGTTCTCTCTTGCTATGTTTTGTATTGTTTTTTGTTAAGTACTGGTGAATAAAGTATTAAAAGTAAAAAAAAAAAAAAAAAAGAAATTCTGTTTTTATATCATTCAGTTTTTAATATTTTTGTAGTAAAATATGAAAAAATATTCAAATAAATCAGTGAGAGAAGGGGGCATCACTTTGGGATCAATTTCTAGCACGTGCATATTTTGACATCTGCAACATTAACACTTGCTTTACAGGGAAACGAGCCCAAAATGCTCCGTCCAGCTTTTCAGAAACTGTGAGAGATTTAAAATAAAAACATGTTTGTGATGAATGCTCAGTCGGCTGCTGCCTTGCTCGAGGGCAGAGAGGCTGCAGATGTCAGCAGGTCAAACAAACAGCTTGAACTGGTTTTTGACCTCTGACTGAGTTTCTCTACATGTGAGTGTGATGAGCCTGAAACTGATCGGATCAATAAACAGATCAAACCGCGCGCTGGTGTCGATTTCCTTTAGAAAAAAAAAAAAAAAAAAGCTCTGGCAGCGCGTACATCCAGAAGCAGTAAAGACTAACTGCTGGATGGAACGAAAATAAAAATACAAATAAAGTCCGCACACTAAAATAATGCTCCCATGAACATTTATCTCCACACGTGTGACATTTCGGGACCGAAATTAAAATAAATAAATAAATGAATAAATAATAGATAATACTTTAGATAAATTATGATAGATTCCCTTCCCTTTGATCCACGTGTTAATTTATGTTATACATTCATATATTCTATTATTTATTGATATTTTCTTGAACTGTGAGTTTCGGTGTCCAGTCTAATCAAACCTGGGCAAAAACGTTATCAGGCCGAATTATTTCTGCCGTCATCCTTCTGACTGATCCGCACTGAAAGCATCTTTCCTTTTTAAGCATTTTTGATGCCCGTCAGTCACACGTAGCAGAACAGAGTCGCCTCCGTCTTCTTAAATGCATCAATTCACAGTGACTCTGTGAAAAAAAAGAAAAAATAAATAAAATTATAAAAATTTAATTAAAAAAGTTTTTAAAAAATACTGAAAAAATGTCAAAAAATGTTAATAAAAATTTCTAAAATTAACAATTAAATAAAATAAAATTTAAGTAAAAAAATCACCAAAATGTGTTCTTTACAAAATGCCAAGAATATTTACACACACACACACAAGTACACAAGTTAATATATCAGAAAATAATTCTGACATTTGTGCCTAAAATTATAAATCAATGATCAGATTTAACTTTCAGTCAAATGATAAATGAAATCAAAATTTTATCTAACTGTTTATAAATATATATAATAATAATAAATTAATAAATAATAAAATATAACGGTGTGTGTGAGAGAGAGTTCATACACATATATTATTTGTTCTCACAATCTGATCTCACACACACACACACACACTCTCACACACACACACACACACACTCACACACACACACACACACACACACACACGCACACACACACACACACACTCACACACACGCGCACGCACGCACGCACGCACGCACGCACACACACACACACACACACACAGTTAACTGAAACATTTCCTGTTTCAGTGTTGAACAACAAGCTGCTGCAGAGTCGACACACAGAGAGACTTTCTCTTTTCTGCCTCCTTCACCCAGAACGTCAAACAACATCTCCATCACTGAGGCCGTGTGTGTGTGTGTGTGTGTGTGTGTAAATGTATGTACTGAGCTTCCTCTGCCTCTGTGCTCTGTTTGTGTGTTTATGTCTTCCTCTGTTTTTGTTTGTCTGTCTGTGTGTGCTGTTTGTTTTGTGTCTTTTTCCTGAAGTTTGTCCTTTAACGTGTCTTTTTGTTGTGTGACTGTGTGTGTGTGTGTGTGTGTGTGTGTGTGTGTGTGTGTGTGGAGCTGCTAGGTGACATTTTCCATTCCAGGTGTGACATCTCGCTCCCCTGACAGCCTCTTCTTCTCCGACTCACACTAAACAACTCCTCTCTGATTTTACCTGCCTCCCACACACACACACACACACACCACACACACACACACACACACACACACACACACACACACACACACACACACACACACACACACACACACACACACACCTTACCGACCACCTCTGTCTCAGCTCTGCAGCTCGACAAGCTAATTTAGCCAATTACACACAGGTGTGATGCTAATTTCCCCCGAGCTGGCAGCCGATTCCTGGAGGAGGTAAAAATAACAAAATTACACCCATCTGTCCCCCTGCCAGCAGGCGGGCTCTCCCACTGGGTGCCGCCACCACAAAACACACACAGGAGAAAGAAAACACACTCTGTTGGCTTTGATAATGGAGGCTTTGACAATGGACAGTGTGTGTGTGTGCGTGTGTGTGTGCAGGAATCCAGGCTGCAGCCACAGTTGCTTTTTCTCCTCTTTGTTTGAAGCTCTGAATGGATTTTCAGCGATACGCAGCAATTTCGTGCAAGAAAAGAAAAAACAGACTTTTGGTGCGGAGGGATAATTATGTGGCGCTGCTGCTGGAAGGCGACGGGGTTGGATGTGTCACTGTTAGACTTTGTGTGTGTGTGAGGAGAGACGAGGAGGAGGATTCAGAGCTCAGACACAAAAACATACCGTGGTCAGATCAGACGGAGGCCTGCAGACGGTGAGGGAGGCTCAGAGAGTCTCTTTAGAGCGACAAGCGACTGTTTTCCTCTGCAGAAATATTAATGCAACAGCAAACATGTGCACAAAGTCATGGATGGATTATAGAACGGGCTCACCGGGCACGGGCCCCGGGGCCAACATGTCAGGGGGGCCTTCAACTGCAATATGTCCCTCAAAGAGGCACATACTGAGCTCGAAGAGACTCAGAATGATCACACAGAGATGCAAAACTGTTGCAAAGAGACACAAAGAGACTCAAAGATTACAAAAAGGTGGAAAACAAACTTCAAAAAGACCCAAAATGATCAAAAGAGATGCAAAAAGGCTACAAAGAGATGCAAAACTGCCGCAAAGATAATCACAAAGACTACATAAAGTGGAAAAAACAACCTAGAGGAGACTAAAAATGACCACTAAGAGACAAAAAATGACTCATAAAGACTACAAAAGGGGTAAACACAACAACAAACAGGCACAAAATGACCACAGAGAGACTCAAAATGACCACGAGGAGATGAAAAACTGCTGCAGAGGCACAAAGAGACTCACAAAGACACAAAAAAGGGACCACAAAGAGACACAAAATGACCACAAAAGATGTAAAACCACTGCAAAGAGACACACAAAGAGACTCACAAACATTACGAAAAGAGAAAAAAAACCTCAAAGACACTCAAAACAACCACTTGGAGACACAAATCCACAGAGAACAGCATAACGAATACAAAGAGACGCACAATGAACAAAAAAAAACCCTAAACAGTTCTAAAGTCTGTATTTTTGTGTCCATTGTCTCATAATCCGTTCATGCATGAAGTTTATTTTTAGTATATGATGCATGTTTAACGCGTCACACATCGCTGCTCGGTCAGAGCCGTTCACGTCTATGATAGATTTAACATTTTTAAAAAAAAAATTATTTTTCTTTTGTTTTGTTTTTTGCTAGTTCACGTAGGCGTTTTAATGGTACTTTACTGATCCCAGGTCTGCTTGTTCTTATTTGTGATATTGTAGGATTCAGTGCTTGTTTTTGTTTTGAGATTGTCTCGTACGTCTTTGGGGGTTTTCTGTATCTCACCTGCACAATCTGCAACTATTTTGTTGTTGCTGTTATTTTTTTACTGTGCAAAATAAAATAAAATAAAATAAAAATTCTAATCAGGTCTAGTAGAGTCTGCTGCAAAACTGCGTCGGATTTGAAGCACATATCCAACAGTGTAGGTTTACTTTTGGTACACACTGTCACCTCCAAATTAAAATATAGATGAAAACTCCCTGAGAACATGCGAGAAAAAGGTCACGCTAATTTCTGCACATCATCTCGTCCCTAATGAGCTCCACCAATCAGAGGGCAGGACGGCCCGTAGAGACCCTGAGAGGCCAAACCGAGGGCAAAAAACTCGGAGCACCGGCTGCTGCTGTGAGCACGTGGTGATAATTAAAGATGACTCCGAGCGAATCAGCATTTTCTCAAAAACAGCACAACCGAAAGTGAAACGTCCCCACAGGAGACTTTAAACGTGTCATCACGGGTGCAGTTTGTTTTGGACATAAAATCATATCTATATTTGGTTTTCTTCTGCATTGGAGGAAGTTTTTAAATCCTTTACTGCAGTAAAAGTACCGATAGTACACAGTGAAAATACTCACTTTATCAGCAAAATGTCCTTAAAACCCTCTGAACCCTCAGAAAATTGGCATTTTATTAAAGTTAGCGAAGCGGAAATAAAACTTAAACACCACGTCTCACTCTGCAGGATTGTCTCCCATCATGCTTTGCTGTTTTGCCTCGTGCACACAGCGGAGGAGTCACTGTTGTATCACAGCAGACGCTCTGTTTGTGACTTTCTGCTAAAGATTCATGGAGGAAGCCTGAAAACTCGACAGCTGCCATGTTTGTTTGATGCACCAACACCTACTTCCTGTCTGCGGCGTGCTCCTCTGCACGCTGAAACGTGGAAAACAAGCTCGGCTCTGCGCTCGCAGAAGTAAACACGGCGCGCAAATGCAGCGCGGCTGATGGTTCATTATCCCGGCAGCCTCCAGATCGGCCCACATGTCGCCTTACTGGACCCGAGTGTCTCTGGATATAAACACAGTTTGAGAGGATTCCATTATTGAGACTTCTGCTGTCATGCGGACATGTGAAACACGTCTCTGAGGTCTTCCCACCCTGCCACGAAAAATAAATTGGTCCTCGCACATAACCTCCTTATCTACATTCCTGCTGACACATCGTCCCTGTTTCCTATGGAGCGCGTGTGATGACTCCGTCCATACAGGTTAGATTATTCTACATTCTCACATAGATGGATCTGTCAGTCTGTCTGTCACAGAGACGTTTTCCGGAGCCCCGCTGAGACGCAGCACACTCTGACAGCGAGAGGTTCAGAGACACCGCGGAGGGTTCGCTCCACGAAATAAAGGCACCCGCAACGATCCATTAAAGATATAGCAAAGATTACTTATAATATATTTTAACTGCAAAAAACTCCAATTATTCAGAAAATATAATAAAAAATCCTAACCAGTGTTTCTAAATGTGACATATTATTGTGAAACTTTGGGCGAATTAACCAAATTTACTGCAACAGCAAACAAGCCTGGTCAGAAACGTGTTTTATGAATTTTTCTGCAAAATGTTCACTTCTAATGTCTTATACGACTGTTATGGCTCGGCTTTATCAAGTTCATTATAAAAATCATAAAAAGTACAATTGTAATTTTTTTTTAAATCAGAAAAGACACAACTCAGAACCACCTAAAGAAGCTTTGACCTGCAATAAATTGTTATTATCTTTTCCCTCCTTGGCGGCAGGGCAATGTCCTGAAAATACAACACTGATAATCATCAGCACACGGCAACCAACGCCAGGACGTCAACACACGCACACACTGGAGACGCACGGTGAGGTGGAGAAAAAACATCACATTCAGCAAACGCTGGACTTCTGCATGAAAGTCGCAGGTTGGTTGGATCCATCCATCTTTCCCACGTCGTCACCAGCAGTGTTTTGACATGACATCTGGCCCTCCACTGGCAAAATGTCCCAAAATCCCTGAACGCCTCCAAAAAATGTCCTAAAACCTAGAAATGTCTTAAAATCCTGGAAATTTCAGAAAACTCGAGAAAACTCCAGAATTGTCCTAAAATCCTACAATTGTCCTGAAATCCTAGAAATGTTCCTGAGAAATGCCCTAAAAATCCTGGAAACAATTTAAAATCTAAAAATGTCCTAAAATTCAAGAAATGTCCTGAAGTCCTGGAAACATCCTAAAATCTAAAAAAAAAAAAAAAGCATAACATCATAAAATCTTTTAGAAAAAATGTCCTAAAATTCTAGAAATGCCCTAAAGCAAAAAAAAAAAAAGTAGAAATTTTATGAATGTCCTTGAAACATCCTAAAAATATCTAAAAAATGTCCCTAAAACCTAGAAATGTCCAAAATTCCTAGAAACATTCCACAAAAAAGTCTGAAAATTACAGAAACATCCTAAAATCTAACAAAATGTCCTAAAATTTTTTAAATATCCTAAAATCCTAGAAACATATATGGGGCCCTGTGACTGGCCCCTGACCTTTTGTCATTTTGCAAAAGTGGCCCCCAAAGCAAATCAAGCTGAGCACCCCTGAAGTAAACCAAACAATGTCGGGACACGTACCTTTGTGTTGTCCTCCTCCGTCCCTGCTGTGGACCTGCAGGTAACCCCGCTGCTGTCAGAGTGTGGGCTCCACCTGTTGGCCCCCGCTGCAAACACAGGAGACGGCTGAGCTTCATTATCTCCCGCCACCTCCGTCTCCCTGTCTCCCCGTCCAAGGAGGAAGTGTCGGGACACGATTATCAGCCCATGTCGGCGAGCTGTGATCCGCTGGAACCCACCTGCACACGCACACACACACACACACACACACGCACGCACATACGCACACACACACACACACACACACGCACACACACGCACGCACACACATGCACGCACATACGCACACACACACACACACACACGCACGCACACACACACAGTACATGGAGTCAAATTAAATGAGTCGGTCCCTTGTTATTTCCTCACACTTTCAATGTTCCTCTGACACTGGGGAATATATCAGAGACTGTGTGTGTGTGTGTGTGTGTGTGTGTGTGTGTGTGTGTGAGATATTTCCCAACAGTTTGCAGCTCAGTCTCTTCCATCTCTTTCATCCCTCCATCATTCTTTCCATCTTTTCTTTATGACCTTAGGCCTCTCTTCCCTCCATTGATCTGCACTTCATTTCTTTCTTTTCTTCTTTTCTTTCTTCTTTACTATCCTTCTTTTCATTTCTTCTGCATCTCCATCCTTCTTTCTCTTTTTGTTATCCCGCTCCCTTTTCTGGTCCCTTTTGTCTCTTATTTCTGCTCTCACCTGGTTTGGTTTCACGCTTTTGTCTTCTCCGTCTTCGTCTTTATTCCGTTGTTTTGTCCCTCCATCTTTCTTGTATCCTTTTCTTTTCTTTATCCCTCTATCATCACTTTGACCTGAAGCAAAATACAACAGATAAAAAACATTTTCCTGCAAAAACAAATCTGAAAAATAATGTTTGCTTTATTTATTTTTTATTTTGCACGACAAAAGACAGAAAACTGACAAAACCAATAAACACCAACATGACAACAACAACAACAACAACAACAACACAAACAACACCAACAACACAAACAACAACAACACCAACAACATGACAACAACAACAACAACATGACAACAACAACACCAACAACAACAACACAAACAACACCAACAACACAAACAACAACAACACCAACAACATGACAACAACAACACCAACAACACATGACAACAACAACAACACCAACAACATGACAACAACAACAACAACAACAACAACACACACACACAAACAACACCAACAACACAAACAACAACAACACACAACAACATGACAACAACAACAACAACACCAACAACAACAACAACAACAACAACACCAACAACAACAACAACAAACAACAACACACAACACAAACAACAACAACACCAACAACATGACAACAACAACAACACCAACAACACCAACAACATGACAACAACAACACCAACAACAACAACACAACAACATGACAACAACAACACCAACAACAACAACACCAACAACAACATGACAACAACAACAACAACAACAACAACATGACAACAACAACAACAACAACAACAACAACAACACCAACAACATGACAACAACAACACCAACAACACCAACAACAACAACAACATGACAACAACAACAACAACAACAACAACAACAACAACAACATGACAACAACAACAACATGAAATAAAAACAGTGGAAAACAGGTCAGTTAACCAAAATTTCACAAGGATAAGGGATGCTGTTCAGTGTGTGTGTGTGTGTTTGTGTGTGTGTGTGTGTTTGTGTGTGTGTGTGTGTGTGTGTGTAAGCATGTGCCTATATTTTAGTTAATGTATAACTAAAAAGATAGAATACATAGATAAGGGGGTAAGGGAGGGGTTAACTGTAATACTACCATCAAAATAAAAATAATAATAACAATAGTAATAATAATTATAATAACGGTTGCTTTTATAACAACCTTAAACATGATACAGAGACCGTGCTGCTGATGTTGCCAAAAGAAAAATATGTCTTGTATTTTGTTTTGTGTAACGTTCCTGTCTGGGAAAAGGTTCGGTCGAAACGTAACACGAATCATTCCCCACAAATAAAACTGTTACATTTCAGATAAGATACATTAAAGCAGATGTTAAATCATTTAATGTGATAATAAGCATTATCATTTTGACTTGTGCTTCAAACGATGACGATCCAGTTATCACTAAAATGTCAGTTTCGGATGCTCAGAGATGACGCGTCAATTTTCACTTATAACATGCTACAGTGTCCTTTCAAAATAAACTTCATGTGTTCACAGGAAATGTACTTTAGTATGTCATGTGACATTAAATAATTAAGTAAAAGAAACAACTACCTCTTTGTGTGGCATGATTCTGGCTGTAAATGCAGCAATAGGCGGGTTTCCATTAACCCTTAAAATGCACAAATTGAAATTAAAATATACTTTAATACTTGGTATAAAATATCACAGCATGCAGCGATATGACAGGAATAAAAAAAAAAAGAAGTTTTTTCTGTCTGGAAATGTGAATAAAAAGTATCTTTGAAAGAGGTGCCATGTGCAACCACGGACCAAGCTCACATATTTGGCGCCCTCAGGATGAGAAAAGGTCGTTTTATTGTGTCGTCAGTTTGTTTGTCCACCTCAGGTAACTTCTCTCAGTGTAATAGATTACAATCCTAAAGTCCTCCATGTGAATAAACACATAAACATGTAGAAGGTCTCCGTCATTTAGACGCGTTTCCTCCGGTTTGATGAAAACGATCACTGACATTTAAAAATAAGTTTATATTGCAAAGCAGTTTGTCGACGTGTTTATGATGAGATATATGTATGTATATTTGCATCTGTGTTTGTTTGTGTGTTAACATGTCGTCATCTGTACATGTGTGTGTGCTGCTGAGCCTGTATGTATTTCCGTGTGTGTGTGTGTGTGTGTGTGTGTGTGTGTGTGTGTGTGTGTGTTTTAGCCACCTGCTGTGTGTATGCCTGTTCAGCTGCTCTCCCACTGAGTCTGCAGCCAAATAATACTTCATTAAAATACCAATAAATACTCCAAAAAATCACTCAAACACCCATGGAGAAAGAAACTAATTAAAATACCAATAAGCAATTAACTTAATTTCATCACCCAATAAATAACCAACTTCATCAAAATACCAGGCAGGAGCCAACTTCATTCAAAAAACACCCAATCAGACGCAGTGAAAAGAGCGTGTGTCGCTGCGGGTTTGTGTTTGTGCAACATCATGCTGAATGTGTGTGTGTGTGTGTGTGTGTGTGTGTGTGTGTGTGTGTGTGTGTGTGTGTGTGTGTGTGTGTGTGTGTGTGTGTGTGTGTGTGTGTGTGTGTGTGTCGTTCTGTACATGCGTGTGTTTTTAGACGACGTGATGTGTGTGTGATTTACATGGTAATAAGCCGGGCTTCGCTCTGGAAGTTTCTCTCCACTGAGGATGAGATCCGTTTCATTCTCCCTCCGTTCATCCCACGTTCATCTCACAGCTGGACTTTTGTTTCTCTGTGTCGCCTCCTCTCCTCTCTCCTCTTTCTGTCTTTTCTCTCCTTCGCTCTTCCTCTCACTCTCTCTTTATCTCTGGCGTCTCTCTTACATGCTAATCCGGGCAAAGAAAATAAAAAGCGACAAAAGGTCGAATCTATATACGCCGCTGAAAAAGGGACGAGGTGGAGGGGTCTAAATGATGGAGACCTTCTGTGTGTTTATGTGTTTATTCACATGGAAGATTTCATGTGTGTTTTATGATAACACACACACAGACGTTAATTGATGTAGACGAACAAATTTAAGCGATATATGTCGGCTTGGTCAGTGGTTGCACATGTCAAAGACACTGTTTTTCTCAGTAAGTGGCTTTTCATTACAGATTTGTGCAGAACTTTTTTTGATATTTTGATAAAACACAGTTGTGACACGACTGCGTTTCCACTGACTGAATGATATTATGCGACTTTCCTCTTAAATCAAAAAGCACGTCGATGGATGTCCAAAACATCGGCAGGTTTATTTCTATTGCAGCTGCTCAATAAAGTCGATCTAATATCACCATAATTTCTTTGTCACAAAACTGCAACGGAAACACTTTTTCTGCTTTTACAGCTCGTATGATGCGTGACAGCGAGTGACTGTGATACGACTTTATGGACGCCAACCGCCATTAAACCCAAATAAGAAGAAAAAAAGTCCACAAAGTCACATGACATTCTACAAAACGTGACTCGGTGTGTGAGGACGGAGGAAGAGACCGAGATCTTCTTCACTCTGACACCAGACAAAGAAATTACGGCGATATTAGATCGACTTTATTTCCGGCTGCAACAGAAATAAACCTGCTAATGTTTTGAAAGTCGATCGATGTGCTTCTTGGAAAATTATTACGAGAGAAAAGTCGCACAATATCACTCATCTCACAGCTGTGTTTTATCAAAATTTTGAAAATATCGCTTTAGTTTTGCACAAATCTGTGATGAAACGCAGCTACTGTTGCTGCTGCAGCAGAGTCGCTGAGCAGATGCTGTCTGACAGCGTGTGAGGAAACACGCCTGCAGCTGCTGCACTTTTCCTCCAGCAGCAGCCGCAGCAGCTGCAGCGGCGGCGATGTGTGATTTAAGGCGGCATGTTTGGTTTCAACACGCTTAGCGTCGCTCCGGGCTGACAGGAAGTTGGGCTCTGAGTTAAATATGACGGTGTCAGTATCGGGCTGCAGACTGTCCGCATGACTGAACAGGAAACGCTCTCTGTATCAGGTCGGTTACATTTAGGGAACGCACGCGGGCTCGAAGCAGAGTCACTGCAGGTCTGAGCTCAGCGGGACGTCTGATGGGATTCTGCAGCAAAGGAATCAAAGTGCATTTACTCAAGAAGTTCAGCCGCCTTTTACAAGCATTTAAAGCTCTGAGAAATTAGGACGATTTATTTTGAAAACATGAAACACTTAATGAACTTGGTAAATTTTGTAAAATTAAAAAAAGGATAAAATGACGAGAAAATGACCTGACAATTAGCTGGGGGGGGGGGTATTATAAAAAAAAAATACATTGATAATTATATAGTTATTAGAATCATATATATATATATATATATATATATATATTATTATATATATATATATATATATAGTTATATAGTTATTAGAATCATATATATTTTATATATAGTTATATAATTAGAATCATATATTTTTATTTATGTAAGAAAAACAAATATATTCAGTGCATCTTTAAGAACTTTTTTTTTTCTTTTTTTCAGGTAATTTTTTGGGACTAATTTTTGATTGATTTTTTGGCCATTCCTTGTTAAGTTGCTCATTGCCTTCTTTCCATATATATATATATATTTTTTTTTAAAGAAATCAAGCCAATTTGCTCAAGTTTCAAAGGGTTAAGAACTTACAAATCTGAGGTATTTTTTACTGAAATTGAATATTTGCATTTGTGCTATACTTATACTCCTCCTCATTAAGTAAGTTTTTAAACATAGCAATCTATATATTTATATATTCATATCAGAAGGCAATGACCTGAAAATTACAGGGGTTGTTATTTGACTTCATCCGAAAACTGGGGAAAAATGTCCAAGCAACTATATTTATAACTCTTATAATTTAATTATATTACAGAAACAAAATCTTAGCACTTTATTAAATTGTTGTGGGTTTTTTTCTCTTGTTTTTGGGTAATTTGTTTTCTTTTTTATTAATTCTTTGCCATTTTCTTTGGACTTTTCTTGGTAAGACACTAATCATTCTCTCCCCGTGTTTTTGAAAGAAATAAAGCCAGTTTGCTCAAGTTTCAAAGGGTTAATAACATTTTTCTAGTCTCTCAGAGGGGACATCTTTCTGATGGACTTCTTTTACTTAAAACACTTTTAATACATTTTTCTGACTATATTTATGCACTGATAATTACATCACATTTTTAATGCAGGATTTTTACTTGTACTTTACAGTGTGAACAAAGTACTTGTACTGAAGTAAAAGATCTGAGTACTTTTCTTCTCCGCTGTTGAACCTTTAAATGTTAAAGTTTGTCCTGAAGGTGGCGTCAGAAGAAAGGCCATGAGGTTACTGTGGCGAGCAGGAATGTCCCCGTTATTCACATGTTGAGGAGACAAAGATCAATATGATTTACTGTGTTTGATTATTGATCACCAAACCGATCACAGTCTCTCCTGCACAGTCTGCTTTTGTTTTGTTGTTGTTCTGCTTGTTAAATAAATGAATGAAAAATGTCCCAAAACAGAAGTTAAAAATGCTGCTGATCATTTACCGGTCGCTACATCTGACTTTACACACACACACGCACGCACACACACAACACACACACACACACACACACACACACACACACACACACACACACACAGCTGATCAGGGTTATGGATTCAGTTCCCCGGCAGAGCAGGAAACCAACCGTTATTCTCTATGTTGACTTGAGGTCAGAGGAGGCTTCTGGGTAGTGAGACGGGACGTGGTGGGGTGTCTCTCTCACACACACACACACACACACGCACGCACACACACACACACGCACACACACACACACACACACACACACACACACACAGAGGCTGTGAGCTGTGAGAACATTTTCTTGTGGCCTCCAGGTGTCAGGAGCACCCATCAAACCACCAACAACTAATTATTACCTTCCTTTGCTTTCTCACCGTGTGTGTGTGTGTGTGTGTGTGTGTGTGTGTGTGGTGTGTGTGTGTACCGGCCCCCGGGGTCCGTTGGTGTATATAATGGCTTTTTGAAGAGATTGTCGGTTTGTAAAGACGTTTGATTGACACCTCCTGATGTCTCAATCCAATTAAAGAGAGAGAGAGAGGACCTTTGTGTGTGTGTGTGTGTGTGTGTGTGTGTGTGTGTGTGTGTGTGTGTGTGTGTGTGTGTGTGTGAGTGTGTGAGTGTGAGATCAGATTGTGAGAACAAATAATATATGTGTATGAACTCTCTCTCTCACACACCGTTATATTTTATTATTTATTAATTTATTATTATTATATATATTTATAAACAGTTAGATAAAAATTTGATTTCTTTTATCATTTGACTGAAAGTTAAATCTGATCATTGATTTATAATTTTAGGCACAAATGTCAGAATTATTTTCTGATATATTAACTTGTGTACTGAATTCAGTCCTTATTTTGTTATCTTCTTTTTAATTAATTCATTTTATTTTATTTTATATTTTATATCTTTCTTTCTTTCTTTCTTACTTACTGTCTAACTGTGACAAGTTACCGATTCATTTGAGAAAAATAACCAATAATAATCTTAAGAAAGTTAATTAAAGTTTACATTATTATTAATTCATTCATACATGTTGTAAAAATTTTAATCACTAAATTGTCCTTCACAAATCAAAGGCTGTCACTTAATTCTTATTTATCTTTTAAGAGCCTTAATAAATCTCTACATAGAAATGCACTCTATAACTAACAAACATAAATATTGTTTATTATAAATTAAAAATATATGAATACATACAACTACACTGCAAAAAATAAATAAAATAATGTAAAAGACATAAATTAATTAATAAACAACTACATCAACATTTTTTAAACAAAATAAATAAATAAATTCATACGTTTTAGATTATAAAAGCACATTATCGTGCCATTTAGCTTTCCAGTAAAGAAAATAAATGCAACACAAACAACAACAAAAAAAATATGATATAAAAATATCTACAACACATTTCATCACATTTCATTCTCAAATAAAAAATATTTTTATATTTATAAGCATAAGAATGACATATTTCATTCATACAAAGTTTTATAAAGAGTGTGTTTCTCATGCACACACACGCATGCATGCACCCCGTGTGCACACACAGACACACACGTGTACATATATGTGCTGATGACATACCATCTGTAAGTTTTTATGTGATCTCCCTTAAGGGCGCCTAATCATCCAAAGCCGACCTCCTTACATTAAAAAAATAAAATCCAGCCGCTTTCAAGAAAACATTAAAAAAAACATTTACCTAAATTAACTGTATGAAGTAACGTTCAAGAAAACAATTTAAAAAAGCATTTAATTAACTGTATATAAACAAAGAGAACATATAAATGTAAAGTTTTGCTTGCTAATTTTAGATTAAAATGTCAAAGATTTGACTGACTTTTTTTTTTGGATATAATTCGATGTTTGTAAAAACATGCGAGGATCAGCTGATGTCAGTTAGCCTGTGGAGATCCTCATAAACTAATGCATTTCTTAAAATGAAGGGATAATTTAAGGGAGTTTTGTCACTTTCTTTCTGAATGATGGTTTCTGTTTTTTGGGAAGGTTTTGCATATTTGTATATATTTATGTACTGTATGTTTTCAGTATCGGGGGTCGTTTTGGGGAATGTGTTGTTTGTAGAGACTCTATAAATATAAAATATATATATATATATATATATATATATATATATATATATATATAAATATAAAATAATGAGGGTAAATAGTGACGTTTAATTCCTTGTCTTTGGTTTATTTAGAATCAAATTCTTTTATTTCTTAAAACTGGAATTTGACAAAAAAAAGGAACATTTTTGTGCACTGCACAAACACAAACACAACACACACACACACACACACACACACACACACACACACACACGCACGCACGCACGCACGCACGCACGCACGCTCGGGGTCCTCTATTCAGGCTCAGTAACAAAGCCCGGGGCCTCAATCCAGCATGTCTGAAAAAAACACTCTGAGTGTGTTTTGTAAGTGTGTGAGTGTGTTTTGTTAGTGAGTGTGTGTACGTGTGTGTGTGTCAGTGTGTGTGTGTTGCACTAACAAGGTCCAGGCCTCAGCATGATGACGATCTTAACGAGCTGTCTGTCACTCTTCAGCTCTCAGCTCAGACCTCTGTGTCATTAATGACCGAGTGTGAGTGTGTGTGTGTGTGTGTGTGTGTGTGTGTGTGTGTGTGTGTGTGTGTGTCGTGTGTCAGTGTCAGTGGTATAAATGGAATAATGTCTCAGCAGGACAGAAAAAACATTTAGTCTCTTTTGGCGCCACAATGTCAAGGTTTCAATGGCTGCTGTCTCTTTCTGTGAGTGTGTGTGTGTGTGTGTGTGTGTGTGTGTGTGTGTGTGTGTGTGTGTGTGTGTGTGAGCAGCTGCCCCAAATCCCCAAATCTCTCTATTTTAGCAGCCAGAGTCGATGTTTAGAACAACAGAGCGGGACTCTGAAGCTGCGTCCCATCGATGACATCACAATGTGTCATCCCATAATGCATTGCACAAGTGCACTTCTAACTGAGAGGAGGACGGAGGTTCAGCCGGGCGTTTAGACCTTCAATTTTTACTCTTTAGTGTGTGTGAATCTGATTATGTGCTCCCTCAGCACGAGCAGATATTCAGGTTCTGAAGCTGAAACTAAAACCAATATTAACCCTTTAGGGCCTGCTTTAATATCACACACACACACACTCGTATTGCTCTGCGCACAAAATGCCAGAATTAAGATTTAAAAAATATTATAAACTAATATCATTTTCTACTGTCAATCGGTTATTTTATTTAAACCAAAATCAGCCCTAATCATAAATATAAAATATTCATACTTTTTTTAGATTTGTAACCCTTTACATGCCAGGTTTTTGTCATGATGCCACCATGTTTTTGGATGGAAAAAAACCCACAAAAATGTAATTACTTCAAAATAATAAATGCTACGTAGATTTTTTAAATCATTATTACCACAGCCTGGGATATGTCAATGATTAGCAGCAACATTGATTTTTATAGATTATTATTTTTTGTGCAGTGTCAAACACTCACACTCACACCGCTCTGCACGCAAAATGTGCTTTTCAGAATCAGGCTGTAAAAAAAAAAATATATATATATATATACTTTAATGTGATTTTCTACTTTCATCTAGTAAAATTTTTTTTAACCAAATAAGTCCTAATAATACATTTTAAATATTCATTAATTTCCAGAATTTTTACCCTTTAAATGCCAGGTTTTTGTCATGATCCCACTATGTTTTTAGATGGAAAAAGACACAAAAAACAAATTATTTCTACTACATGCAAAGAAGATTTTTGTTTTTATTTTTTATGATGACAGTGTGGGATATGTCAATGATAAGCAGCAACACTGATTGTGACAGTGGAACAAGTGGAAATAGCATATTTCTTCTACATATTTCTTGATTTTTCTTTCTTTCTTTTTTAAAAATTGCTTTCTTTTTTATTCTGCTTATTTTCTCAATTAATTTTATTTTTATTATATTTTTTGGAAATTTTTGGGCAATTTCTTATTATGGGGTTATAAGGGTTAAACAAAGATCGTTTGTTTCACAGACCTCCATCAGGTCATTAAATCCTGTTTGAATAAATAAACTTTGCTTTATGAAACTGAAATTAATTTTTGTTGTGCACCAGAGCTCTGCCTAATTTTAAATCTGGATTTACTCATTTTAAAACCCAGTTTAACTGAACTCTGGTAAAAGCTAATCTTAGATTAAATTAATCCTGGTTGGTGCAACCAAGCATTAACGTCCAAGATCCTACATTTCCCATAATGCAGCTCTATAGTTTCTTTCATTAGAGCCTCTCTGTCTGATAAACACACACACACACACACACACAGACACACACACACACACACACTTCCAAACTCCACTCCTGCAGTTTGTGTTGTGCTGACTTTGGATTATTAATTAAATTTTTTTTTCAAAACGATGAACCGACTGCGCTGTTTTTTGAAAAAAAAAAGTGGTTAAACTGTCAATTAAAACTACAGCTGAGAAACCAACAAACCAGCCAATCAGAGATCAATACTTAATGTGACTGTGAAAAAAATCTATGTAAAACAAAGTCTGTGTGTGTGTGTGTGTGTGTGTGTGTGTGTGTGTGTGTGTGTGTGTGTGTGTGTTTTTCAGAGTTGTTGTTGTTGTTGTCAGGCTTTCGGTGCAAACATCATCCTTCAGCTGCAGCTCACTGAGGCAGAAACACACGCACGCGCGCACACACACACACACACACTGCTGTGGTCACACCTCTGCCGTTGAGTGTGTGTGTGTATTGCTGTGCGTATTTGTGTGTGTATTACAGTGTGTATTTGTGTGTGTTGCTGGTTGAATTAGTCACTTATCATCATGTGGAAGAAAATATTGTTCTCATTCTTACATTTTATTACAACTTGGCCAAAGGTCCGGATAGCACAAAGTTTTGGTCCGGATCCGGACCACGGTTCACTAGTTGGTGATGCCTGGCTCACAGGTACATGTGATGAATCAGTGGTATGGGCGTTATTAATAGCCACCTCCGTGGCATGACAGGTGTTTTGTTGGAAAACCTCGCAGGAGCGAGACAGTTTGTAAAACTGCTCCACTCAGAGCGAGCTGTTGGACATGTCCACGCGCTGGAGCTGGTCGTTGGACATGTCCACGCTGGAGCTGGTCGTTGGACATGTCCGCTCACTGGAGCAGGCTGTCGGACATTTACAGGCTTGGGGGCGGGTTGTTGGACATGTCCACGCGCTGGAGCAGGCTGTCGCACATTTAGGCGCCGGAGCGGGGTGTTGGACATGTCCGTGCTGGAGCGGACTGTCGGATGTGTCCACTCTGGAGGGGACTATCGGACAAGTCAGCTCGCTGGAGCGGGCTGTTGCACATATCCGCGCGCTGGAGCAGACTGTCAGACATTTCCACACTGGAGCGGGCTGTCGGATATGTCCGCACGCTGGAGCGGGCGGGCTGTCGGATATGTCCGCACGCTGGAGCGGGCTGTTGGACATGTGATATCATAATAAAATTAAAGCTGCAAGCAGCGATGAAAGGGCCCTTGCACCCCCCACGTGTGTCGGGGTACTGATGGGACACCAACTAAAGCGGTCAGAGAGGTTGGACCTTGGAGTGAGCTATTTCACATCGTGTAGTACTTCCAGTGGCAATTAGGTGGCAGTGGAGAGGACACAAATTCCAAGTCATCTCTGTGTACATAATTTGTAGACCAAACCATGTAAATATCATATAAATCCAATAATAATTGTCCCTCAAGGCCTACTTGCTCTGACCAGTAGGTGGCACTATTACGACTATTACGACTGGTGAATATTAGATATCATACAGGTGTGTTCAGGGCGGGACTCTTATCAAACCTATGAAGTTTCAGGCAAATTGTACAATGTACACCAAAGTTACAACAATTTCCTGTTTTATGGTGAGACATCAAAATTGTATGCTGCGCCACGGGATCACCGTAAAAGTTTTATGCGGACCTTTGGTAACTTTTCCTCACCAAGGGGTTGAGAGTGGACACACCCAGTTTAAAGTTGATCGGATTAATCCTGTAAGACAAATTCACAAAAGTACGAGGCCCGAAATCGCAAAACATCAGCACAAAATTCGAAATGGCCAACCCCTGTTGGGTTTGGGGGATGGGTCCAAGAGGCTTTTTTGTGCCTTTTTGACCGGCGGTTGGTGCTCGAGCCGTAAATAAGACACCGACTGCTGTTCGACAAGATATATAGATCCAGTGATCGTGCAGACTGTTGTTCAAACAAGAAATATTTCCAACAAACGTAAACTGTTGTTGGACAGAAAAAAGTTCCGACTGTTGCTCGACAAGAAAATATCCCTTTTATTTCACCGACTGTTGGTCAAATAGAAAAAAGTTCCAATTATCTCATCAAATGTTGTTCGACAAGAAATAGTTACAATAATCTCACAAATTGTTGCTAAACAAGAAATATTTTCAGTAATCTCACCAACTGTTGTTCAACGAAAAGTAGGTCCGATAAACGTATCGGCTGTTGCTCACGGCAACATCTAAATATCAGATTTTCTCCACGACAGAATGCTCTGTACATTTTACCGTGAACCACGGACCATTTTTTGACATATTTGTGGTTTTCTCTTATGTAGCATACAATTTTGTATTGGCAGCAGGAAACACCAGCTTGAATTATTTCATTTAATTCTCTGTAAAATACATAATAAAATATTTTTAACCTTTAACATTATAGCTGTGACGTAGTTTGAGCATCTGTAAACCAAAGCTCGCGCTCTCTTTCTGTCTTTTTGTGGGTCAAAGGTCAAAGCACGAAGGGCTTTTTATTGGCTGCAGGAAGTCTGATATGAATTATACATGACACAAAACACAGTACATATGAAAAAAGGCACATATACACACATATGGAGATACACACGTTTAAAAAAACAGTGGACTAATGAAGCATCAATATTCATGAGTGAGTTTTTTTTTTTATTTATTTATTAATTGCGTCATGATGAATATTTGATTTGTGCTGTTATTAATGCTAATTTCCCAGCAGCATGAGTTAATGACGGAGCCGCTGGCTGCAGAGTGGCTTCACTACGAGTACATAACAATAAATATTAATTCACCAACTGGCCGTTATCAGTTAACCCTTTGAAATCTGAATCGACATTAGTTTTCTTGTGCGAGATTAAGATGCGTTATTTAAGTATTTACTGCAAACTGCAAGAAATAAGTAGATTCAGAAAACTATTATTTATTTTTTAAAAACCTTGGAGAAAATGTCCATTCACCCACATATAATTATTATAATTAGATATTTAAAATCATGTCACAGAGTTAGTATTATTTCTTAAGCTGTTTTTTAAAGTCTTTTTTGTTTACTTTTTTCTTTAAACTCTCCTTGTTTTTATGCACTTTTTAAGGTAATTTTCTTGGCTTTTTTGTTTTAAACTTCCTGTTTAATTTTGAAAATTTCTGGTAATTTCATTGGCTTTCATTTATTTATGTTTTCCCTTTTTTCTGCTATTTTTTCTGCTAATTTCTTGGCTTTTTTGGCTCTTTTTTGTTCAAAATGTCAGGTTATTTCCTCAGCTTTTTTCAGTTTACTTTCTTTTTTGGGTCTTGCAGATTTTAAGGTAGTTTTCTTTTTTTTTTTTCCTTGTTTTCTAATTTTTTGGCTTTTTAACCTTTCTTTTTTTGTCTAATTTTCAGGTCATTTCCTTGGCATTCTTTTACTTTCTTTGTTTTGTGCTAATTTTTAGGTAATTTTCTTGTTTTGTTTTTTTTTACTTCCTTTGGTGTCGTAATTTTTCAGGTAAATTTCTTGAATTGTTTTTACTTTTTTGCTAATTTTCAAGTAAGTTTTTCTTTCAATTTTATGCTATTTTTGGCCTCATTTTTTTAAAAAAGAAATCAAGCTAATTTTCTCAGATTTCAAATTGGTTAAGAGAAGCAGGTTCAGTCTGAGGCTGAGCACCAAATGCAGATTAATCCACTGCTGAAAATAGTCCCTGTTAAAATCACTATTTCCTCCTACTGAGCCTTAAAAAAATTAAAATATTGCTGGTGTTTTTAAAGATTTATGTCTTCAGTAGGGACCAATGGGCTGAGAGCTGGTGTGACACATTGTTGGTTATTATCCACCCTCCCCCTTATTCCTCCCTCCTTCTCTCCCCCTATTCCTGTTTTCTCTTCTCTTCTACATTTTTCTAAATCTTCATTTCTTCCCCCTCATACCCTCTCCTCTTGTTTTTTCTATCCTTTCCTTTTCCTCTCTCCTTTTATTTTCTACCTCATCCGTTCTTCACTATCTCCTCTCCTTCCTCATCGCCTTTCCTTCACTTCAATCTTATCCTCCCCTCCTCCCTTCCTCCCTCCTTCCTCCTGGCTGTTTTTTTTCTTTCGCTCAGAGTTTGCGTGCCGTTTTAGAGTGTTTTCATCGATGTCGAGACCTTGCTATCAAACATGACTGCCTCTGCTCTAATTCACCCCCAGGACACCACACACACACACACACACACACACGCATGCACGCACGCACGCGCGCACACGCACACACACACACACACACACACACACACACACACACGAGCACACACGCGAGCACACACACACACACACACACACACACACACACACACACACACACACACACACACACACACACACACACACACTCAGGGCTTCTCGCTCTCTCACACACTTGAATGAACATCTATACACACACTCACATTCCTTCTTTACACACACACACACACACACACACATACACTCTCATTTTATACTCACACACACACACACACACGAGTGAATGAACAGGCCGGTCTGCTGACACACTCACACATATCACTAGACTTGCGAGGACATTTGTGTGTAAATCCTGACTGAATGATGACCTTTATTTTTATTTTAATTTAGATGTTTTTACAGTCAGCTGCTGCAGGTTTTTTTAGGACACGTTTCTTAGAATAATAAACATGATTAAAAAGTAAAATCCTTGATTTGCACAACAGTGTCACTGAGGAGGTTTACAAGTGAGAAACCACCAAACCAGTGACTGCACCAGCCGGCAAAGTGGGAAGCAGTGATAAGATAAGATAAGATAAGATAAGATAAGATAAGATAAGATAAGATAAGATAAGATAAGATAAAGATAAGATAAGATAAGATAAGATAAGATAAGATAAGATAAGATAAGATAAGATAATAAGATAAGATAAGATAAGATAAGATAAGATAAGATAAGATAAGATAAGATAAGAGTGCTAAAAAAGGACAAAATGTTACAAAAATAAAATAAGATAAAAAAATAAAAAAAAATATTAATACTATATATACACTAAAATACACAAAATGTTATACATAAATAAATCACTAAATATATATGTATATATATATATAAATATAAACCAAATAATAATATAATAATAATAATACCTTAATGATACACATGATAAATCACTAAATATTGTTGTTTTTTTTTATATATATTTTATCATCACTTCAAAATTATAATTGTAAGGCATAAAATAAGAAAAAAAGGTTCCATGCACGTAAAACCCACTTGTTGATGTTTGAATCTGATAAAATCAATTTAATATCATCACTTCAAAATAATAATAATAAGAGCACCAAAATATTGAAGTTGTTGTTGCAAAACTTGATATTGCCAAAAACTTCCCTGTTCTTTTTTAAAATCATTTCTATTTTAAAAAAAATACGTAAAAAAATAGTAAAAAAATAAAAAAATGATAAAAATAATCAGTAATTTATGACAAAATAAAAGAAAAATACTACAGAGTTCAAGTAAGCCTAATAAATTGGCTGGGTAAAGAAAAAAAACTATTAACACTTTCCATATTAAATTTTCCTAATTTTTATAGGATTTATTTGTATCATTATTATTTAGTTTTAATGCTTCCTTTCATTTTGTCCTCAGAAGTATAGAAAGACATGAACACACACACACACACACGACCACGCAGGCATTTTCTTTTCTACACATAAAAACACACACACTCTCACACTCACAGACACACACGTGAATGACCCGTGACCCAGCTACACACACACACACACACACACACACACACACACACACACACACACACAGTGTGTTTAGCCCTCAGTGTCACAGGCTGTGAATTTAATATTGATTCCATAAAGTAGTTTCAGTGTAACATGTCACAGCGAGTTAACGTCAGAGCAGCGAGCCGCACCGAGACCAGAGCAGCTAGCACGCAACGCTGCGGGAGAGACAGAGGGGGGAGGAGGAGGAGAGGGAGGGGAGGGAGAGAGAGGGGGGGAGGACAGAGAGGCCATGAAGAGGAGGGAGAGACACAGGGGGGAGAAAAAGGAAAGGAGGACAGAAAAGGAAGGAGGAATGAGAGAAAACATAGGGGAGAGAGGGGGAGGAATGAAGAGAGGAGTGGTGAGGGAAGAGGAGGGAGAGGAGAGATGGGAAGAGGAGGAGACAAAGATGAAGGAATAGTGAAAGGAGGAATGAAGGGAGAAGGGGGAGAAAGAGGACTACAGGGAGGAATAAAGGGGGGAGTGAGGAAAGGAAAGATGGGGAGAAAGAAAGGGAGACAGAAAAGAAGAGGGAGGAAGAGTGGATGAGAAATGAAAGAAAAAAGGGGTAACGAGAGAGGGAGGAGGGAGGCGTGATAGGAGGAGAAAGGAAGAAAGGGAGGAGGAAAGGAGATAAAAAGGAGGTGAGGATGGGGAGACGAGATAGAGGGAGGAAAGAGGGAGAGAGGTGGCATGAAAAGGAGAGAAGGAAGACGGAGGAGAGAAAAAAAGGGAAAAGAGTGGGAAAGGGAAGGAAAGAAGGAGATGTGAGGAAGGAAAGAGGAGAAGAGGAGGAAATTAAATGTAGAGAAAGGAGGAGGAAGAAAAGAAGGAGAAAAGGAAAGAGTGAACAAGGTGAGAGAAGAGAAAAAGATGAAAGGAAGATAATAGTAAGGAGAGATTGAGGAGTGAGGAAAGATAGGAGAAGATGTAGGAGAATTAAATGTGAGAAAAAAGTGGAAGAAAAGATGGGAAAGGTGAAGAAAAGGAGGTGTAAGAGGATAAGGAAGGAAAGAAAAGGGGTGGATAAAGGAAGGGAGGAGGAAAGGAAAGAAGGAAGATTGAGGAAGGAGGAGAAGATGTAAGTAAGTGGGGGAGGAGAGAAGGAAGAAAAGAGTTGAAAAAGGTAGAGATGGAAAGAAAAGGGGTTAAAAGGAAACAGGGGGGTGTGCGTGAGGGAGGTGTGTGTGTGAGGAAAGGAGGTGTGTAAACGAGTGAAAGTGAGGTGTGAAGAGGAGGTGAGGTGTGTGTGTGAAGGAGTGTGTGAATAAGAGATGAAGAAAAAGGTGGATGGAAACAAAATTAGAAAGGAAAGGTGGGGTGTGTGTGGTGTGTGTGTGTGTGTGTGTGTGTGTGTGTGTGTGTGTGTGTGTGTGTGTGTGTGTGTGTGTGTGTGAGTGTGTGTGTGAGTGTGTGTGTGTGTGTGTGTGTGTGTGTGTGTGTGTGTGTGTGTGTGTGTGTGTGTGTGTGTGTGTGTGTGTGTGTGTGTGTGTGTGTGTGTGTGTGTGTGTGTGTGTGTGTGTGTGTGTGTGTGTGTGTGTGAGTGTGCGTGTGTGTGTGTGAGTGTGTGTGTGAGTGTGAGTGTGCATGTGTGTGTGTGTGTGTGTGTGTGTGTGTGTGTGCGTTTGCTGACACACAAACATTCAGAGTTTACAGATTGAATTAAAGCCTGAGGGGATCACAGTGTTTGTTTGTACAAAAAGTGTGTAGTTAGTGTAGCTACACTCTCACTCACACACACACACACACACACACACACACACACACACACACACACACACAGACTACAGTACAGACTTTACTCACCAGTGTTTAACCTGCCGAAACAGTGTAAGCGGGTCAAAGGTCAGAGGTCACGGCTGGTTCAACTGCCGAGAGAAAAACAACACAGATGGATTAACACACTGTCACATGACCGTGTGTGTGTGTGTGTGCGTGCGTGTGTGTGCGTGTGTGTGTGGTCAGTCTCACGGTGTTAGCCCACCCATCGTGTGAACTCTCCTCTTAATTACTGGACTCATGATCAGAATCGATGGAGCCGAAACACGGATATCGTATTTTATCATTCCACACATTCCTCTTAAATGAGGCGCCTACATTACCCACAATGCAACTCAGCCAGCAGCACATGGTGTGAGGCTTTTGGTTGTGTCAGCAGCTGATGAGACGATCTATCTATCTATCTATCTATCTATCTATCTATCTATCTATCTATCTGATGAAGATGTGGAATGATTACAGGCTCCTTAACAGCCTTGAGATCATCACTAAGAGACACAAATCTGACATTTTTACGTCACACGAGCTGTTTATAACTTTTTTTTTTTTTTTTTGGGTTTAAATTTGCATCACATGAAAATAAAAACATCCTGTCTCTTAGAAAAAAATACTCATGTTCTCATGTGATCATAATAATGACAATAATACAACCTGTTTTCTGGGTCAGATTTTCCTGCTGGGGTTTCATTTCATACCGTTCATGTATGCAGCCAACACACACACACACACACACACACACACACACACACACACACACACACACACACACACACACACACACACACACACACACACACACACACACACACACACACACCTCAGTGATGGAGATGTTGTTTGACGTTCTGGGTGAAGGAGGCAGAAAAGAGAAAGTCTCTCTGTGTGTCGACTCTGCAGCAGCTTGTTGTTCAACACTGAAACAGGAAATGTTTCAGTTAACTGTGTGTGTGTGTGTGTGTGTGTGTGTGTGTGTGTGTGTGTGTGTGTGTGTGCGTGTGTGTGTGTAAAGTCGAGCACTCATGATGTAACAAATGTTCAGGCAAACATGAGGGCTGATATCGATTATTAGTCGTTAATGAGACCAATAACCAACATTTTTTTAATGAAAATCTTCCTGTCAATATTTATAATTTGGAATATTTGCAACAAAAACTTTGTTTAAATGCTTTTAGCAAATGTTCTCAGCAGCATTTTTTATTTGATCAAATTAAGTGAAAATTTAAATAAAAAGATTAATAAATAAAACTAGAAAATTTCAGAAGAAATTTTGGCGGGTGCCTGCTCGCTTAAAAACGGTCAAAAAAGTCATCATTCCAGATGCCGATAAAAACTTATGTACAGCATTTTTTAAATTTATTATTTTGATAATAAAACTTCCCCCATCTATCTATTGGCATTTTGAAGAGGTTTGTAGTGTAGAATCTCAAAAGAACGATCCAAAAAGTCAACATTTAAAATGGTGAAAAAAAGTCTACAGCATGTTGCAAAATGCCAAACTAAAGCATGTGGAAAAACTGTCGACAGATTCATCGCTCCAAATGTCAAAAAAAGTCAGTACAGCATTTTGAAGAACATTATCATATAGAATTTGGAAGAAACAGCCCTAAAAGTCGTACTATAGCATGGGGAAAGAATGGTGAAAAATTAATCGTTCCAAATGTCAAAAAATCGAAATTGTGAATGCAGAATCCGCCTAATGGAAACAGGTCAGTTTCGAAAAAACTCCTATTTATCGCAAAAAGTTTACATGCTCACATGAGGTGGTATTTCAGGTGAAAAAAAGCCATATTTCACAAAACTGAAATGGAAACAGTTTTTTAGCTTTCACAGCTCATACGATGTGTAACACCGGGTGGCTTAATACATTTAAAAGTTTACATTTTTAACTTGATTAAGATTTCTGAAATATTTCTTTCACAGCAAAAATTGATGTGTATGATAAAATTAGATGCATTAATCACAGAGCATTTAATTAATTAGATCTTTTTTTTTTTTTTTTATCACTTGACAGCCCAAATTTTTATATTTAAAATTATCTCACAAAAACAGTATTTAAAATGATTTTTCTTAAAATTTTCTGCACTTTTTTGGCCATTTTATAATGTTTTTTTTTTATTATTCTTATTTACTTGTGCGCTTATTTTTTGGTAACTTTTTAAACTAATTTCTCTTAGATTTTTGGGTCATGTCTGGTTAATTTGCTTGTTGCATTTTCCTCATGTTTTTGAATGAAACCTACGGAAATTCGTTGGATTTCTAAGGGTTAAATGGTAACAGAATAAAGACACACGGAAATGATATTAGCAGAGGACGTTTACCCGCTGCATCAGGTGCTGAGTCCAAACACAGACATCATTTTATGTTACTTAAAAAAAGCAGCGAGTGTGAAAGCGTGGATGTTTCAGCTCGAGATTTCTGTGAATCAAACTTACAGACTGCGTCACGGTGGAGAGTTAAATAGTCTGCAGGTGAAACAGCTTCAGCCAATCAGGAGGAAGGACGCGAGGAGCAGAAGGTGTTTCCGATCAGAGCCAATCAGCCGGAAAACAAACACACTCGGGAGCCGAGAGGTTAAATGTCATTTAAAAGAACAACAAAACTTTAACAGAAAAGCACGCGATCTTTTGTTTCACTGATTTCTCTAAATCAAAACTACATATGTTTATGCTGATAATGTCAAATATGCAGTTTTATTCTTACTGCCAAGAAGGGCAGATATTTTTCTTTTTCTTTTTTTAACTAAGTGATAAACATAAATGTGTAATGTCATGATCATTAGTTCAGGCTCACTGCAACATATTATAACCTTCTTTATGTCATTTTTGTTATTGTTGTTCCCTAAACTGTCCAACAAGGTACTTGTACTTTTCTGGAATCTATTTTTACTTCCATTCAGCAACATTTTAGAGATAAATATCTCACTTTTTACTGCACTACATTTATTTTATAACTTTAGTTATTTTGCAGAATCATATAAAACAATGATACAAAATAATAATAATAATAATAATAATGATAATAAAAGTGTTTATTTATCTATTTATTTATTTTATTGGTTAACCATTTAAAAGCAACTTGGTGTAATTTCTTTCAAAAACATGGAAAGCAATTATTAAGCAATATAACAAAACACGGCCCAAAATTGGCAAGAAATGAGTAAAAGAGTTACAAGAAAATGACCTGAAAATAGGCTAAATAAAAGAAAAAGTAAACCCTAAAAGTACTGAAAATAAAAGAAGTAAAGTTTACATTTTTTGTAACATAATTTTAAATATATAAAATTGAAATAATTCTAAATAATATATTATATATAATATAGGTTTTGATCATTTTCTAATACCTCTCCTACACTGTTTTTTATTTCTCAGTTCATTTTATTGTTATTTTTTCTACTAATTTCTTGAAATCTGTGGGAAATGGATTTCTTGCCGGGTGGATCATTGCTTTTTTCCCCAATTTTCCCAGTATTCAAAGGGTTAAGATACCCATTATATAAAGTCATTATGTTTTTTTATAGCTTTTAAAATATGTAAGTCAGAACAAACAAATCACATCTGTATGAGATATCTATATATTTATATTATATATATACTATGAAATGAGCTGCTTGAAAACATTGAGTTAAAGGAGCAGCGTGGCCATAAAATTATGGAAATATAATTTATATCAAAAAGTGTTTTCTTGTGATTGTGAATTATTTTTTTCAAAGCTACAACAGGAAGTTTCCTCCTGAGAGAACAAAATGAGATGTGATGCAGCGTTCACTGTTTATACAGCTACAACTCTCTCTAACATGTGTGTTCATGTCTGTCTGAGCATGACTTACACACACGCGTGTGTGTGTGTGTGTGTGTGTGTGTGTGTGTGTGTGTGTGTGTGTGCGTGTGCGTGCGTGTGCGTGCATGCGTGTGTGTGTGAAGCCACTGAAGGGAGGCTAAGCTGACCTCTCTGATGCTCGCTCGTCTCCACCACTTTATAAATCATTCAGATGAATCAGAGACTCGTGCAAAAAAAAGCAAAATGTTTGCCGACGCGACATCATGTTCACCAGAACACGGCACACAAAATATAACCAACAGAAACACGCCGTGATGCTGCGTTTCACTATTTTTCTGAGAAAAATGTGACTGTCGGCATTATCCATTTCTGTTACATTTGGAGTTAGATCTTTATTTTGAACATGTCATAAAAAAAAAAACATAAGAGAAATGAAACATGAGCAAGAAAAACAACCAGAATGCCCATCGGACATATTCAGTAGACAAATGTAAGTATTTTATACTTGCTTCCTGAAAAAAACAAAACAAATTCCTCTCAAATCCTGTTTTTTTTTCATTTGAAACAACTTTAATTGATATTATCAGGTAGTAGATGATTTTTTTTGCTTTTGTTTTGTTCTGATTTGAACTCTTTGAATTTACGTGTTTTTTTGCTTTGCTGATTCTCTGTTAGTGATTTTGTTACAATTCTTTCGTCTTTTTTTGAAAGATAAAGATTGGATGTGTGATTGTTTTATATGTATTTCCCCACACTTCCACACATTAGCACACTATTAGTTGATACTTTGAAACTTTACATTTCAGCAACACTCTGGTTAATGTTTGGTTATGTAATGGTGATGGTGGTCTGCAGCTTTGGTGACACATCATCCGCCATCACACCTGGAGGGGAATCATACAAGTCTATCACACAGACCACAATCATGCATAAACAAACACTTTTACAATATTTTTTTAAAGTGAAGTCAGGCAATGTAGGACACTTTATGATAGATTACCAAAAAACTATCAAATAATAAATAAATAAGTAAAATAATTTTATTGTAACTTTTTACTGATTTCTGGCAAATTTTTGGGCCTTGTCTTGTTAAGCTGTTTGTTGCCTCCATCCCAAGCTTTTGAAAAAAAGAAAAAATCAAGCTGTTTTGCTTAAAGGGTCAATTACAACAAACTTTTCAACTGCTACATAAAAATGCTGAAGAAAACCTTGAGAATTTGATGTTTTACGGCTTTGATTGTGCGAGGTTAATCAGTCAGTCTGTCCAGAGCGACTGTAAAAGCTGTGAGAGGATCAGCTGCGTTCACCTCTCAAACCGCTGCAGCGCCGTTCACACGGCTGCTGATTCTCTGTCAAATTTATCACTAAGTGCCTTTTTGTCACCAGCGAAATGATTACAACTCTTTCTCCATAATTCATATTTCACACTGCTAAATGACTCACATTTCAACACTGTTTGACACCTGAAACGCTCCCGACAATGACAAAAAAATAAAAAAATTTTACACCTCAAACTAAAGTCCCACAATGCCTGGCGTCACTCCTCCCTAATAATGATTAATTGTCGGGTCTTAAAACTCGGCGCCGTTAATCTTTCGGGGGAGCTGCAGGTGCTAACAGCCGGAGCTAATTGGGGTGCAGAGCCAATTAGAGGCAGGAGAAGACTGACGGCATTAACGGTGATGAGGCTCATAAAGCTGGCAGACCTGCAGAGACACAGTTTGAGCCGCTCATCTGCACATTCAGACGGAGACGCCAAGACTTCCTGAGAAACAGCGGCTTCGTACCTGTCAGCTGTTTGTGTGGAAGCAGAAAATATCAACTTTCAACCTTTTAACCTTTAAACCTGTTTCTCACTGATAGTTCTCTTTTAATGCTTATTTTAGTGCTTGTGAAATGTATTTTGTCCTTTTGTGTCGCTGTCTGTGATTTTGTGTTCATCGCCGTCTGACTGTCTGATTCATGATCTCAGTGGGACCAACCTGGTTAAATAAAGGTTAAATAAATAAATAGAGGAATAAATGATATGAAACCTTTTTCAGCAGCGACACCAATGCAGACTGGAAGCTGACCAGTCAAATAAACAATTTCTTTCGGATTGTTCGGCCTTTGAGACCTGAACAACTTGTGAAAAACATGGGAATAAAAGACAAAAAAATGACCTGAAAATGAGCAAAAAAAAAAAAAAATTAAACAGATGAAAATAATAAGAAAAAAATCTGTAATATAATTTTAAACATGCAGTTAAGAGGAATATAAATATAGTTTTCTTGGCATTTTTCCTTGGTTTTTGGTCATATCTAATCATTTAGATCATTTTGTGTCCTTATTCTTTTTTTCAGTTTGCAGGACTTTTTTTTGCAAAGTGTCTCATAATTTTTTTTTTCTGAGTTTTGGAAAAAATCAAACCAACTTTCTTGGGTTTCAGAGGAATAAATGTGCGTGAAAGACGTCTGAGCCCTTTTAGCCGTTTGTGTAGAGGCATAAAATATCATCTTTTAACCTTTCATACGAAACCTTTTTCAGCAGCGGCATCCTGCAGCTTATGCTGCAGTCCACCATGGAAAATAAAGAAAAATGAAATAAATAAATAAAAATAAAGTAAAGTAAAAACTAAACAAACAAAAGAAAAACAAAACAAGAAAATGACTTAAAAAAAAATAAATTCTGTAACATAATTGTAAACATGTTCTGCAGTAAAAGGACGTGCGTGTTTACAGATGAAGAGAGTGAGAGAACGAGAAAGGAGCTCAGTGTATCATGGAAAGTCCCCCGGCAGACCAAACCTGTCAGCCTAACTAGGGGCTGGACCAAGCAGGCCTGAGCCAGCCCTAACTATAAGCTTTGTCAAAGAGGAAAGTTTGAAATCTGCTCCTAAAAGACGAGAAAGCGCTGTGGAGTTTAAAATAGAGAATCTGCATCCAAGATGTCACACATCATTTTTGTTGTTGTTGATATTTACTCAGAAAACCAGCTTGTTTCCTCTTTTTACTTCTGATCAGCCGGCAGCTCGAGTGTCAATCTTCAGCTGCGACAGACATTTCGGGGAAACTGCGACGTCTTCTTCCTCTGCTTCTTAAAATGAGATCGCACCTTTTGTCCTCTGAGCGTGACACCTTGATGTCACCCCAGACCCTCCAATCGCAAACCTCACCCCCTCACCCCCTCACCTCCTCTCTCTCTCTCACCCCGGGCAGTTGCTAAGCGACGAGGCCCTTGTATAATTCATTTACCCGCTGCATGCAAATATGTGGACAATTAACCACTTCTGTTTGCATAATAGATTTGGGAGGGAGGAGGTGGGGGGGTATTTAACTCCCAGTTCATCTCATCCTGCCTGACGACACAAAGCAAACGAGGGGCGAGAGAGAGAGAGAGCGAGAGGGAGAGAGGGAGAGAGGGAGAGAGGGAGAGAGAGAGAGAGAGAGGCAACCAAATAATTTCCACTCCCTCTCATCGCAATCATTGCAGCCTCAATACCTTCATTCTTTCTGTATTCGTTCACTCGTCATAGAGAGCAGAGAGGAGGAGCAGAGCTGCAAATTACCTCGACTGCAACACACACACACACACACACACACTAAAAATACAACACACACACACACATGCACGTGCACGCCTTGCAAAAAATGCTGTAATTACTACCCTACGCGGCGCTCAGCCTCCGCTCAGCAGCCATTGATGTGCAGATGAAGATGGCCGCCGCATGTTTTTGCGCTGAAAGAAAACCATGTTTTGGTTGGGCTCTGTCAACCGAACAGCTGGATTGCCATTTTTCACTCAAATTAGATTTCGGCTGAAGCACCGGCGCTGGGGGAAATTAAAGCGCACAACAAGAAGCAGAAGGAGAGAGCAGCCACTTTCTCTCTTTCTGTCTTTTCATGCTCTCCCTAATTTGGTACAAAAGAGGGTTCAGAGCGGGGCGCGGTGGCAAGTCAAGCTGCATCCATCCATCCACCCATCCATCCATCTCTCCATCCATTCATCCGTCTCTCCATCCATTGGTATTTATTTGGGGGCTTTTTGTCTCTTTTTACTGTTACCGACACATTTTTTTCCGTTCAAAACAGGAATCTCTGCCTCAAACAGACGGCAGGAACTTTTTAAAAATATCACAGCTGCATTATTCCTCCTTTAAAAACACCAAAAATAAAAGGTTTTAATAGACGGCATTCATCCATTCATGGACTCTCAATGTGTCAACATTTGTGTCGATTTAAGCAGCAGGAGAAACGTTTGTACCCAGAATTATCAAATGTTGCACATGAAAAAATGAGCTTTAATTTAGTAACTTACAATCCGTAAATAAAAGCAGATTCAGCTGCAAAAATAAACTTTTGTACTCGCTATTATGTATAAATGACTTATGCAAGTTAGAAAAGCTGAAACGCCGTGCCATAACAGAACATTCATCCTGTCACATTTTGATCATGAAGTGAAAGAACGAACCAGACCCCCAAGAAGCGCGCTTTGCTTCCAAGCCAATGTTTGTGGCGGCAAAACGTGAAATTAAAACATCTGTAAATCCAACACGTTCTCAACTCAAGTCGTCACATGTTGTCGCTTTGCAGAGAACTTCTTCGCCTACATAGCTCGGCTTCTGTTACAGATTTGCACAAAACTTAAGCGATATTTTAGAAATTTCGAAAAAATTGCGCGATGACTGCGTTTCCACTGAGTGATATTAAGCGACTTTCCTCTTGTGATCACATTTTAAGGAGCACGCCAATGGATGTCCAAAACATCGGCAGGCTTATTTTTATTGCAGCCTCTGAATAAAGCTGATCGAATATCATCGTAATTTCGTGATCTCATATCAGAGTTAAGATCTCGGTCTCTTCCTTCATTCACATATAGCGAGCCATGTTTTGTAGATTGTCATTGTTGTACTTTTTCTTCTTTGTGATTAAAAATAGTGAATTTAAATAGGACATAAGATAAAAAATATAGAAGCAATTTAAATATCTAAAATGACAAAATAGAATATAAAGGACACAAATGTATGTACAACAGGTGCAATGGAGGGACTGTACAGTTCTCAGAAGTATAGTTACAGAGCAAATATCTTAAGTTTAAATAATTAAGTTGACCTGAAGTGTGCAGTGTACAGAAATCCAGTCCAGCGTGCATTAATGTAACGCGTGAAAACTGATTTAGCTTAACACAAAGGTAATGTTTTCAGACTCTGGGGCTGGATTAGAGCCGGTGTCATGTGGGCGGTGGGGGAGGGCCGCAGTATTGTCCATGATGGTGACAGCAGAGGGGAAGAAACTGTTTGAGTCGTGAGGTTTTGGTCCTGATGGACCGCAGCCTCTTCCCAGACGGGGAGGGTCTCGAAAGTCCCTGTCCAGGGTGAGAGGGGTCAGCCACAATTCTGCCTGCACGCCTCAGGGCCCTGCAGGTGTTCAGGTCGTGGAGAGATGGCAGGTGGCAGCCAGTCACCCTCTCTACAACGCAGATGATACGCTGGCTGCAGCGTACCACGCAGTGATGGAGGAGGTGAGGATGGACTCGATGATGGCGGTGTAGAAGTGCACCATCATTGTCTTTGGCAGGTTGAATTTCTTCAGCTGCAGCAGGAAGAACAATCCTCTGCCTTTCCGACACATGCTCATTCAAAGCCGTCACATGCTGCCACTTTGAAGTGGACTTCGGTGTCTCAACGTTATGTTTTCGTTATGTTTTTCTGTGATGTGAACATAAGCACGTGGTGGGTTGACGCTGCGTGTGGTTTGAACAACAAACACACGGCAACCAACAGCAGGATATCAAATGCACTTGCTGGCACCGCTGGTTAGGATTAGGGGAACGAGTACACGGTACGGTGTAGAACAGACCCCATTCAGACAGGAAGCAAACTCCTGACTCCCACATGAGAGTCCAGGGTTTGTTGGACTCATCCACTCCCCCTCCTGCCCGCCCCATATGGACCCTCCTCATGTTACGTCTTCACCGGCAGCGTTTCAACCTGACGCCGTCCAGCGGTGTATCGTGAAGATATTATTATAATTTACCAGAACCGATGGCACACAAACACTGAGGCAGGAGCGAGAAAATTAGTGATTAAACAGTAAATTTAATGTTTTCGGTCAAATCAAGTCAATTGTATTTATAAAGCCCATTATAACAAATCACAGTTTGCCTCAGAGGACTTTACAGCATACGACATCCCTCTGTCCTCAGACCTGTAACGGGGTGTGGTAGGACCCAACTGCAGCATAACAGAGCAGGTGAGTAGTTGGTAATGACCTTTATTTAATCTTTTGGCACATTGAATGGAGCATAGGTGAGTATAATCAGGCTGCAGGGAAGTCGGGACAGTTATCAGTTCTGGGGCGGAGCAGAGCTCGTAGAGAGACTTGGGTAAGCTCACGTTCACAGGGGATAGTTCAGAGTTCGGGTGGGGAAATTGTGAATGTGGAGCGGACTGGCAGGTGAATGTATCAGGTAAGTTGCAGAAACACTTACAGCAGGGGCTCCAGAGAGGGGCAGCGGAGTTGACGTCAGGCAGGCAGGAAGCAGAGCAGACGAATCCAGTAAGTAACCTGAAAATTAACACACAAAAAAATAAGGAAAATATTAAATAAAATAATAAAAACAAAAATTACCTGAAAAATGCTAATACACACACACATATACATATTTGTGTAACATAATTTTGAATAATAATTAAACAAATATATATATTTATTTTTTTATTTTTTACATTTCCCCTTAAAAAAAACAACTTTATTTCTTTCTCTTTTACAAAAACAATTAATTTTCAGGTCATTTTCTTGTCACCTTTTCGGAATCTTGCAGTTTCTGATGCATCTCTTTCTAAGCTGCTGCCTTTTCACCAAATTTAAAAAGAAACCAAACAAATTTTCTCAGGTTTCGATAGTTTTAGTGCTTGTATAAGGTGTCTGAACAGGGTTAAAGTTCATTTTACCGATAAATGCTTAAGTAAAATTTGGAATCAGACTTTTACCTGTAGTGGAGTATTTTCACAATGTCCTGAAAGTTTACTGCAGTAGAAGATTTGAATACTTCTTCCGTAACTACTTTTGTGCCTTAATAGGATTACACACTCACACATAGCTATAATAATGTTAGTGTCCACATACTTTTGGCCACATCCTCCAAACTGATGTCCATTGTTCGGTCAGCTCTTTGTCTCTGTCTGTGATCACGTCTCCGTATGTGAACGCTGGATTCACCCGTCAGCCCGTTAACCTCCTCCGTCCCTGATGTCCACATGTGGATCTCAACACGTTAACTGTCACAGGGAGCGACTCTGGGGCTGCTGGGTAATAACGAACTGTTGATGGTGTGGCGGGAGGCGGCGAGCGGTCGTCACCACGACATGACAGCTTCTTAATAAAGTGGTGAGAGGGAAAAGGTCAGAGGTCACAGAGGGCAGTGTGGAGGAAGATCTCATCATCAGGGAGAAACTTTGTATGTGCAGATAATTAACCGCAGACCAGAAAATTCCTTTTAAATAAGGTGAAAAAATAAGTTGCAATAACATAATTTTATGAGGAATCAACTGTGCTGATAATTATAGCAGAAAAAACACTTTAAAATTGCTTTTAAATGATGTGGAAAAAATTGTCGGACCAATTTAGCTTTTTTTACTGGTAATCAACTTAAAAACACGTGTTCATAATTACAACACTTTAATATATATATATACATATATACACACACAAAATATGTACATATGCACAAATAAAACCCCAAGAATAAATAAAAGAGCCATTGAATGGCTGTTTGCAGTATTTTTTATTTAATCATTTTATGCAGAAAAATAATAAAAATGTTATCGTACAGCAGACAGGTCTCTGTTTTTTAAAAACTTTTTTAAACTGATCCGACCGAGGCTGCTTTATGTTTATTAGACACAAAAAAATCTGAAATTGTTAAGTATGAAACATGCATGATGGCAAATGCTTTACTGTTGGTTTGGTATTTATTTTAGGAACCTAAATAAAACTGAAAGAAGTGGCGCGAAAAGTGAGGATATTTTAGAGCTCCTCTTAGTCTTTCAGGGGAGCTCATGTGTCTAATTTACAACATTGATCCCTTATTGACTGATTGACTGACTGATTGATTGGCAGGTATTTAAATACGGGAACAACAACTTAAACCTGAGTGCTTTCAGACAGACACATATCACACATATTATGTTACTTTCTCTTTGTGTGAGTGTGATGTCCTGGTGCTTAAAGTTTGATATTTTTTTTGATTCTCATGTGGACATACGAGGTTTTTCTGCGTGAAGCGATGAGCCTGCAGAGGGCTGCCACAGCTAATTTGTCTGCAGGCTGATGAAGCTATTATTACTGTTGTCAAGCTTCACTGCACTCTGATGCACAATATTATTAGTCACATTACTGAGCAGGTTCCCTCTGGTATTCACTGACCTGTCTCACACACACACACACACACACACACACACACACACACACACACACACACACACACACACACACACACACACACACACTCGGTGACAGCAGACATAATCATAGGTATGACACAGTGATGGTGCCTTTAATCAGAGCTGCAACAGAAAGGGAGACAAAGTTCCTTTTTTTTCAATAAATGATTGTAGGAGAGGCGCCCTCCGCCCCCTCCCAGAGACGCCAGTTCAATTCCCACCTCTGACCGTATAGAATAAGGTGCATAATCATATGGATGACACACTTAGTGGCAGGTGGAAACCACACTTCTGCAACAAAAGCTTGTCAGGGAGGGGGAAGAGAACACGGTGAATCTCACGAAAACATGAACTGAAACTAAAAACAGCTGAAATAAAGAAAAGAACATGCTAAGGTGATTATTTTGCAGAAAAAATAAATTGTTTCTGTGGAGTAATAAGCGTGTTGGAGGCTGACAGGGCTGCTAATGTTGTCAAGCTTTGGCATTAATGTGGAGGGAACAGCTTCAATAAACACGCCATCTCCCTGCTGACATCATACCCAAGACGCCCGACGTATAGACGGCGGGATTAATGCTGTCACGGTTTGATTGGCTGCCTGACGTGTTCAGTGATGGTAAAGAATATTTCCACATGGGCGTGAGTTCAAATCAATCTGCAGACCAGACAGAGTCAAAACCAGAGAGTCAAAACCACACAGTCACACACACACACACACACACACACACACACACACACACACACACACACACACACACACACACACACACACAGTTTTTAAATCAAACATCATGTCAGCACCTCTCTCTGAAGCAGTACTGTTACTATTTCTCTTCTACTTGTACTTTTTCTTCAGTGGAAATATCTGAGCAGCTTAAAGGGGGAATCCCTCTCTGATGGAGCTATGAGACTCAATGTGGAGACACAACTACACTTTTTTTATAAGAACCACTGGTTTCATTTTTTTTTTTTTGCCACAAAAACAGCTGGAAATGTCTCGATGTGTTGTTAAAAAACACCCAGTTTTGTCACGACTGAATTGAATCAGCGGAGGCAAAGATGTCTGAGCCGACACTTAACCGTTATGCAAAAAGGGAAAATATATAAATTATAAATTTAATCTTTTGTCTTGATTTTTTCTTTAAGGTGAAGAGATGATCTACACAGCAGACACGCCGATGTAGCAGGAAAAAAGAGAATTCATGAAACTGTTTGTTTCTTGCGTGTTTCTTGTTTGTTAAATGTGGAGTAACTTTTCTGACCGACCGTCGCAGCGTTCATCAGGTGCATCTGCAGCTCTCCTGATAATTTTTTTTATTTGTATTTTTGATGCAATGACGATAAAGGGTTAAATCATATGAACAACACGAGCTCAGAGAGTTTCTGAAGCAACGCTCGGGACAATCAGACGACCTCTGAGTGTTTTTAATGTTTGCTTTTACAGAGAAAATAATCTGTGTTTCTGTTTCTAAGGAGAGATCCTGATGTTGAATGTCTGTGAAATTTGTCATCAGAGTGGCACAATTAAAACATTGATCCCTATTGCATTTAAGGCAGAAATCTCAAAATTTGAAGAGATCCAAAAATAATCCTTTAAAATAAAAAATGAAGGAAGATAGCTGAAATGAAGACAAATATTTAACTAAATACAAATATGTGTTTTTATTTAAAGTTTTTTTTAATGTTTATTTTACATTTAATTAGTCATTTTTAGTCATTTATTTTGTTCACTGTGTTGAAAAAAATCAGAACACGGGAGGAATAAGTTTGAGCACAGCGTCGTCACAGACTGTTTTTGTTTTCTGCAGAGAAACGACAGTTTCAGGTGAAAAAATCAAATGTTGATTCTGTGGGAGAGTTTTAGATTATAACAAAGGGTCAGCCTCAAAAGGCAGTAACACAGTGTGTGTGTGTGTGTGTGTGTGTGTGTGTGTGTGTGTGTGTGTGTGTGTGTGTGTGTGTGTGTGTGTGTGTGTGTGTGTGTGTGTGTGCAGTAGCAGCAGCAGCCTGTAGATGGCAGCAGAGAACAGAGAATGAACCACGGCATGAAGACTGTAAATATTCAGGTCAAATTACATGCATGAATTTGAAGGATATATTATATAAAAATAACTACATTATAAATATTATTATATATAAAACTGAAGAATAGATTAAATAAACACTATATAAATTAAGCCTTAAAAACAAAGGTCAAATTATGTGAAATAAAACATTTCAACATATTGCGTTTGTTTGTTTTGAGCCAAATAAAACCATCTATGCAATTATATTTAGTAAACATTTATAATTACTGATACTGCTGCAAAATTGGAAGATTTCATACAGAAATAAAAAACAAAATATATAAAAGGATTCTTAAATGTACATGCACTCATTATTCTTCTTATTTGCTTTCCTACTGTGCACCGTTTATTTGATTATTAATTATTATTGTATCATTAATGTTGACACATAATTGATTTTGTACAATGATAGTTGATAGTTCTATAAATAGAAATATAATATTAACATTAAGTTCAAAAAGTAAAGCTCTACATTGACAATAATGAATATTTTGGAACAGAATACATATTTATGAATTTAAATATATCAAGAACATTTATTTATTGTTTGTTTTTGGAATAATAATAGTTTTTGTTTCTTGTAGAAATAATAAAAAGACGGACTAATGTTTGTAAACACATACATTTATACATTTATATATGCAGCCTATTTTCATCTGATATATTTTTACAGTACCCAATACTCGTGTGTACATGTATGGATGCATGCTTCGGGGTAATATTATGACATATTTACGGGCGTGTTCTTGCAGAACATGCACTACATCAGTGTTGCAGCAGGAGGACGTGCTGTGTGATTTCTGGTGTGTGGTGCAGCAGACAGGCGGAGACGTGGTGGCCGAGACACACACAGAGGAGGGAAACAGTGTGTGATGTGCTCGTCCTCCTCTCGGGTTTATTTAGTGTGTTTACAGTCAGTCGGAGTAAACATCGCTGCTGTTTGTTCCCTTTACGTTTACAACAAACATGACGACGAAGCCTGCAGGCTGCTGCTGCTGTCACCGTGTTTGTAGTTCAGACGTCCAATTATTACACAGCACCAACCTTCATCCAATTATTATCCAACACACACACACACATACACACACACACACACAAACACACACACACACACACAGTCTATTATCATCTCTCTTTATGTGACGGCACTGAACAACAAGAATTATACACCTTAATTAACCAGCCAACATGTCAGTGTATTTATAATAACTACTGACACAGAGAGAGATTCAACAACTCCAACACGCACACACACACACACACACACACACACACACACACACACACTGTAAAGCATGAATCAAAATACAATGAAAACAAAAAACTAATCTGCACAAGTTTTAGTTATAGTTTTTTGAGTTAAAACACAATCAAACTTCACATCTGTCAGCATTTAGATCGGATTACTGTCACCGTCTACACAAATACTACACGCTGGCCGATATGACTGAAGAATAAGATTGCAATATTCGTAGGTTATATCTTGATACACAATGTATATCTACATTTTTTTAAATCTCCTCTAAACTACTATAAACTACTAACATATAATTTAAAAAAGGAAATTGACTACATGCCATAAAATGAAGTTAAATTAACTGTGCTTACATTAAAGTTGAGTAAAATACTGTTATAATGAAGTTAAAACTGTCGTCATTGTAAAGTTAAAGTATTGTTATAATTAAATAAATTGAAGCGGAACCCACTGTGCTTTTGTTTTGAAGGACAAAAGCACAGGCGATGTTTTTGCTGTGGACTTGAAGCTTAAGGTCAAGTGTTGGATGTTAGCAGACATTTACACTTTTACTGCCTTTAGCTGTGAGGATTCATCCACTGCGAGCTGGAAACAAACTAACAGCTCTGCAGTACAGAGACTGCAAATATCTGCTGCGCCGTGGTTGCAAAATGTGACTAAATAGTCCCGATCGGAGCTCTGCAGATTAAAAAAACACACATCTCACCTGCTCACACTACCACCACTCATTAAGTTAGACTGTTAAACGTTAAACATGATGATTTATTCTCTGTAAGCTGGAAACAAACTAACAGATCTCCACTTCGGATATGTATAGTATTGCAGATCGCAGTAGTGCTCCATGGTCACAAAATGTGACTAAACAGTCACAGTCTGGAGCTCTGCAAAAGCCCTGCTTTATGTGTGTGTGTCTAAGAAAGAGAGAGTGCTATGAGAGAGCCAAGACACCGAACCAAGTCTCGTGCCGGTGACCCGAAATAAAGACGAGACAATTTATACTCAATATTAAGGATATACTAGTTTTATCTCTCATGGAACAAGCTGTGATACATCGATTATATTCAATATGTCACCCACGCCTTATGCTGGATAAACTGTCTGTAGGCATACAGTAAATATCCACCTATGCAATATTTTTTCTTTGCACGATTCATTTGGTCTACAGCTAACAGAAACACTTGACTTCCGTCTAAACATCTATTTTTCCTCGTGGGCGTAACAGTCCAGATGTCTGTATCGTACATTGTCCGTGTTGTATGTTGACCTGATGGACTCTGAGTCTGAAAATAAAGATGAACTAAACTGAGCTGAACGTTCTTCTTCACCTTTATTTGTTCAGATATGTTCCTGTTCTTTCCCTGCAACTCTGCTCTTTTAAATCAAGGCTGAAGATTTTTCTTGGCCGCTGCCTTTTATTAGATTTTTAGCTCGCTTTTATTTTGTATTCTCTTGCTCTTTTATTAAGTCTTTACTTGCATTTAAATCTGCCTTCGTTATGTGTTTCTTTTGAACTTTGTCTCGATGCTTTTGATGGAGCCAAACTTTTTCTTTAAATACTTGTGAATGCAAGAAAAGGGATTTAAGGGGTTAATCCAAAAATATGAAAAATAGAAAAATATGTTTTAGCTTTTCAGAAAAAAAGTCTCAATTCAAGTATGAGAAGTGAGCCTCTACTCACCGTTAGTGACTAAAAGTCACACATGTAAGACATTTAAAAAAATCACGACGCTTTTACATGTTCTACAAGCATGCACACACAGTGCTGTTGTCACGGTAACAAGAGAAAGGATACGCACACTCCTGTTAACAAAGCTGAAAGGATGAGTGTGTCTGTGTGTGCGTGTGCGTGTGCATGTGTGTGTGTGGAGGTCAGAGAATATTAGAGCGGGTTTTGACAGTTTAGCTAACACACTCATTCACACACACACATACACTCAAGGTTGGTGAATCATCGCTTCATGTTGCGTGTCAATTAAAAAAGTGAGTACACACGTGTAAATAGATATACAGTTTATGTCAATAAACACGAAAAATCCCCAACATGCAGCGTTCACGTACACCTTCGCCTAAACAAACAAAAACACACTTCAGACAAACACAAAGCAGTGAGGGTTTTCCGTATTGCTCGTGTATTTGATGCAGTTAACCCTCCGAAACCTCAAAAACAGAGGGGAAAAAGACAATGACTAACTAGAAGAAGGGAGGATCATTAAAAAAAATATCCAAAAAGGGGGAAAATGCCCAGAAAATAATCATTTTAGATTTAATATTATTTTACAGCAGAAAAAAAAACTAAATATAAAACATAAATTTTTTTTCAGCACATTTTTAGGTCTTTCTTTAGGTAGGTTTTTCTTTTGTTTGCTTTTTTCAGGAAATTTTCTTTTACTCATTTTTTATTAGCCAACTTAAGTTGTGTGTTGCCTCCTCCCCGAGTTTTTAAAAGAAATCAAACCAATTTAAGGTTTCAAAAGGTTAAAGAAAAATTCTTGGTAATTGGGATTGGGAGCTTTAACAGCTCACTTCCCTTATTTCCTGCCAAAAAATAACAACAAACAATAAGAATTTGAAGACAATTAAACAAAAAAAAGCATAAACAACAAACATATAAAAACACAAACACAAAAAAAATAACTGGGACACAAATAACAACATCAGCAATAACCACCAATACAAACAACACAACAACCACAACTGAATACTTTTAGATCAATAAATAAGTCCCAGTTTGTAACTGAGCTGAACGCGTCATTTGACACTTATAAAAAATAAATAATGGATCGCGTGCCACCTACTTCCGCCTTTGACGAATATTAAACAGCACAAAGTAACACTGCTGCTTCATGCAAGGCAAGAACTGACCGAAAATGGCGTATGGTGAATGCACAAGGCTGTTATATCGCTCTGTTGTTTCTAACTAACAGCTGCTCGTTCTGCAGCTCTGCAGCGTTAAACTTAATGCAGCAGATTTAAATATTATCATCAAAACTGTATTTAAGTGCGACACTGTCACATAATGAAGGAGACGTATAAATCACTTTAGTTTTGGACAAATCAAAGTAAAGTGAATTTTACAGATTAAATAATATCTGCAATAAACATAAAAAGTGGTAACAGGATATGATCTGAGGGAATTATATCACATTTACTGTGAAATTAACATCATTCTGATTAAAAACACAACGACCTGTTCATGTATAATGTGATTGGTGGTTTTATAGAAACTTCTTTTAGAGCCACTGACTGAGCAGAAAACACCACAGACACAGTCAGTAGTTTGCTGAGAGCCACAAACACATGAATAAAGTAAAAAATATTCTGTCTCAGATTTTCTGCATCACTGATAAACTGCAGGCTCCTGTGGGGAAAATAAAGCTTTGCGATGCATACAGCGATACTGTACATGCACAACTTCGTTAGGAGGCATTTATGTAACTTTACGCTCAATAAGTCGTATGAGGTGTATTATTAATGTTTTTCTGATTACAGAGAGACGCTCCTCAGAGAAGCTGTGAAAGACGCTTTTCAGCTGATTTTAAGCTGAAACTCAGAACATAACCTGCTCTGACCCGGTTGCGTTTGCCACAGAAGTTACCATGGTGATCCAGCCAGGTTAAAAAACAGCCACCTACAGTACAGGAAACGCCGGCTTTAGACTCAACAGACCTCGCTGAGGCACGGATCTCGCTTTATAGTACACCACTGCAGGGAGCAGGGGGTGGATGAATCCAACAAACCCCAGAGTTTCATTTGGAAATGCGGTGTTTGTTTACCGTCTGAATGTGTTGGTTTTTTCTACACCTCACCGTCTGCCGCCTTCACCGAACCATCGTTGCCAGCATGTGCTTTTGTTGACGCCCGGCGTTGGCTCTCATGTGCTTTTATTGCCTAAACATTCGACCACTCGCAGGACAATCCCAACATGCGCTCGTGCTGACATCACAGTAGCGCCAACCATCACCAGCTGCGTGGCGCGCATCAAAACATGAACTGAAGGGCGTCTTCGCATCCTGCAAACCAGCCCGTGATCAGCACCACGGACAGCAGCCAAAGCGCCAAATTCATCAACGCTAATCCAAAAGCGGCTAAACCAACGTAGCCCGATGTCTCAAAGCTGCAAAAAAATCGCCTTCTAACACTTTTTTACCTCTGAGTGCTACACCCGCTGCATTTTCGACACTTAAGCAACTGTATGGAAGGGAGCACAAGAAAAAGACACTTTTACAAAACACTTTTATCACTAATTATTCTTTTCATTCAAAGTGGAGATCACAGAGGGAAGTTTACATGTAACTTTCTGTCGCTCATGTTAAATACAATTATCCCAATTTTGCCGTTTGCGGTGAGATGTCAAATTTTCTGTCAAGTAAAAATGGCATTAGGTCAACTGCAATGTTGTTTACTCCAACATTTAACTGTCACGGGTCGTATTTTTATCAAAAACTGGACTTGTTTTAAATAAAGGGCAAATTAAACTTGAAGTTAATAACTACCTGAGTGATATCTAATGCTTAGCTGGTGAAGGGGATTCTGGGTAACGCTGTGGTTGTTAATAGGCTCAGTGAAATGTGTTTAACCTGTGTGTTAACCTCTGGGAGACACACAGTAAAGATGTGATGGTACAAGGAGGCGGATAATGAACATTTTAATAGACTAATTCACATAATGTAAGTGTTTTTAAAAACGGTAACATTTCTTCATGTATGATTACCGGTGACTCGCAGGGGCGTCTGTTCGGCTGCTGCGACCTCTTCAGCGGTGTTGCTTGCGGAGGTGTAAAGTTATTGTTTAATACTTTATAGACTTTAATCCACTTCTACCTTTGTTTCCCCACTTCTTTTACTCTCCTCTTACGCTCCCTCTCATGCACATCATGCAAAAACACAACGTTCCCTCCCATATTATGCAGATAACACGCAGTTATGCACATCAGCATTTTACCATTTTAGAAATTCCTGAAACCAAATGAAAACTAGACCTGAAGAAACTTGTAGACATTAAATAACTATAACCAGACGAGGAAGACAATATTTAAGATTTCTATTTTTTTATACCAACATTTTCTTTTAATCCTCAATTGTTCCACAAATACTTGTGAATGCAAGTCCACAATGTTTAAAAATATCATAATTTATTTTCAATAAAAATGCAAACATTATGTGCACCTGGAGGATACCCAGTGCATCATATTTTGACGAGTAGGTCCACTTGATTAGGTTTGGAGTGAAAATGTGTTGAAAATTTCAAGTGTTGAGATGTCTGACTGTCAACTAGTTTCAGATGAACTAATAACAGCATCATATCAGAAATTCATTGTCCCATTTCCCCAAACATTTCAAAATGATGTCTTCACCAAACTGCACTGATTTGGTTTACTCTAGATAAAGTGATATTGTACCTGTTCATGCGTGGAAACTGAAGTTTGTCTTAATAAAAGGTCTCCTGCCTCCCTCCTCCTCCTGCTGCCTCAGGTGCCTCCCAGCCCATCTGTCTCCTCTCCACAGGGACTCTGAGGAGCGGGGGAGGACGGGGAGGACGGGGAGGACGGGGAGGACGGGGGAGGAGGTAAATTAACAAGTTGCCACATGTTTCCAGGCTGTGAGGTGAAAGCGGCTCTGCTGCTTTTAATTACACCTGGACGTCACTCCCAAAGTCTTAAAGTAACCAATGGTGTGAAAGAGAGAGAGCGAGATCCCTTCTTTCTCTCAGGGATCTGTTAAATTAATGACTGAAGGACTGACTGATGAAACGGAAAGAAATAATAAAGTGTTTCAATAGAATTAATCTGCAATAAAAGTATAGAATTGGACAGGTAATCCTGCTGGAATTATAGTTTGGAGGAAATGCAAAGGAAATGTTAATATCTGAAACTGTTTTCCAAATATGTTGTTTCTTTTCCTACACCCAAAAATTCACACAAACGCCACGTTATCATGAGTAACTCGTGCATGACCTGCGTTCTCATCCCATCTCATCGTCACATTTTGCCGCTTCGTCAGAGACGCGTTACGCTTTAGGTAAACTTCTGCATCTGCTGTTAATTTTCTGTGAGGACGCTGCATCAGGACATGATGGGATGATGCTGAACGTGGTTACGTTTAGGCGACAAAAGCACACGGCAACCGACGCCGAGACGTCAACAAATGCACATGCCGGCACGGGAGATTATGTTCAACACGGACTACTTTTACTCTTTTATTCATTTTTTTCATGTTTTTTGATTCTTCGCTCACCGCGGAGGCATGAGACAAAAACAACTTCACAAATTTATCATAAAAAAGGTAACCGGTATACGAATAGACATTTGGTGAGTGAAGTATTCATGTAAGTCAAATTATTTAGGTACTTGTACTTTACTTGATTTATTAATTACATTTCAGATTAGGATTATTAATGCAAAACATATTTTACATTAATATATGCTACATGAAAGAGATGATCACATGAATTCATTAATATAATTATTATACAATAATATATTATTCTGCATAATGAGCACTTTTACTTTTTTAACTTTCTTGTTTTAGTATTAAGTATATTTTGAAGGCAATACTTTTTTAAGACAAAGTTATATTTTTGTCATATTATCATTATTTTAACTTGAGTGCTGAACTTTTAGTAGAGTATTTCTACACTGTGGTATCACTACTTTTGCTAAAATAAATAAACTGTAGTACTTCTTCCACCCCTCTGTCCTCCCTCCTGTCTCCTGTCTTCTTTCTGTCTCGTCCTCACTCTTTCACTCTCTCGGGTGTAATTGGTCTCAGTGTGTTTTTCTGCTCGTATGCTACATTAATTATCACAGCAATCAGACCGGGGACAATATGGCTTTATTTGTTCCTGCGGGAGAGGTGTGTGTGTGTGTGTGTGTGTGTGTGTGTGTGTGTGTGTGTGTGTGTGTGTGTGTGTGTGTGTGTGTGTGTGTGTGTGTGTGTGTGTGTGTGTGTGTGCGCGCGCGTGCAGACAGGTGATATTCACATGCATGTTAGGTACAGTTGAGCACTTTTATGGCTCATTATAAGCTCTAACAAGGCTTCAGTAGCTGTATGTGTGCAGTCCGCTGGGAGCGGCTGTGAACACCTTCTCTCACAGGGCAGCTAAAAATACACACCCAACAAAAACACACAACAGAGAAGAAAACAATTAGAGTGCGTCGGTGTGTGTGTGTGTGTGTGTGTTTGGAAACTCGTGACACCCAGCGTGCACACAAACACTTTTTTAAAATTCTCTTTTGTTTTCTTTCTGTGATGCCTCAAACTCCTGAAGCCCTCACTAATTATGTTTATATGAACGTACACGTGAGTTTGGCTTATTATATGTTGCTGTTAATATAAAACACAGCCTGTTTATTGGAGGACAGAGCACACCTGAGAGGTCACCTGTCTGTGATGTCACGCACAGGTTCCTGAAGGGGAGTTTTTAACGTCTGGGGTTCGGATTTTACATTTCTGCAATGATTGTGAGGAAGCTGGGAGGAGCACGATATCTCAAAACCCAGAGAAATAAAAACAAAACTATGCTCCATGGCCAAAAGTATGCAGACACCCACACATAGCAACCGTACTTGAGAAGATGTTGAAACAGCTGCAGGGATTCGAGCATCACTGAGATCAAACACCTCTGTTTGTGATCGGGTCTGACGCACAGTTGGTGTTCCAGTTCATCCCAGTTCCAGTTCAGGTGTTGGACGGGGTTGAGGTCATGGCTCTGTGAGGACCTGTCCAGGTCTTACACTCCAAACTAGAACTGAACTAGAACTAGAAATGTGGATTTTGCTGCAAAGAAGCATCAAATTCTAAAACATGGACGCTTCACACACAGACGATCTCCACAATAAGCACAGTTTTAAGATTAAGTTATGACATCGAGTAATGGCGAGAAAACATTATGATGTTAGAGTGACGTTGACCTTTGACATTTTGGACATAAAATGTCATCACTTCATCATTTTATCCTATTAGACATTTGTGTGAAATATTGTCATAATTAGCATAATAATTCTTAAGTTATGGCCAAAAACATGTTTTAAATTGAATCAGTTTAACAGTGAAACCAATTGGACGTGCCACAAAGAAGAAAGAAGAAATTCCCTCAAGGTGTTCGTGAGATTTCACTTTCACAAGAATGAGACAGACATAAGGTCACAGTGACCTTGACCTATGACCACTAAATTGTAATCACTTCATCATGGCGTCCAAGTGGACATTTGTGCCAAATTTAAAGCAATTCCCTCAAGGTGTCCTTGAGATATTGCTTTCACAAGAATGAAACTAATGCAAGGTTAGTGTAAGCTTTGTCCATCAAATTCTAAACGTTTAATTCTTGAGTTTATATGGAAAGTTGTGCCAAATTTAAGGGACATCCCCTTAAGGTGCTCCTGAGATATCACTTTCACAAGAATGAGATGGACGCAAGGTCACAGTGACCTTTGTCCACCACATTCTAAACCTTTAATTCTTGAGTTCAGGTGGACATTTGTGCTAAATTTGAAGAAATCCCCTCAAGGCATTTTTGAGGGACACAAGGTCACAGTGACCTTGACCTGTAACAAATAAAATCTAATCAGTTCATCCTTTAGTGGACGTTTGTGCCAAATTTGAGCAGATAAGTCCCTCACGGTGCTCTTTAGATATTGAATTCACGAAAATGAGACAGATGCAAGATCAAAGTAACCTTTGACCACAAAATTCTGATCATTTCATTTTTGAGTTCGAGTGGATGTTTGTGTCAAATTTCTGATGGATGGACTACCCAAAAACATAATGCCTCCAGCCACTGCTGTTGCTGGTGTGAAGGAATAAAAATGCAGCATGTGTTTGAATTCAAAATAAGCACCAAAACACCAAGGGCTGTCCAAACACTCAAAGAAATACTTAATTCCCTAAATAATCATATTTCAGTTATTTGGTAATCTTGAATTAGTTCTACAGGATACAGGTTTTCTGTAGAAATACAAATATGTGGACAAAAAAATCACTGAATCGCTGTTCCTGCTGCATCGATTTTCATCCTTCTTTTGTCCACCAAGATCTGTTTCCTGCCAACAAACAAAAGCAGTATTTCCTGTGGCCACTAGAGGACGCTGTTACATGATCATATGTTATTTCTGATGCTCCTTGCACACACAAACACACCGTCCTCCCCGCATACGCACACTCCGACACCTGTGCTAATGAAGCCGAGCTGCAGCACACGCCGTCCTTGAGTCTGTCAATCAAGAGCTCACTAATGGGCCTCTACACACACACACACACACACACACACACACACACACACAGGAGAGAACACACAGGAGAGGACACACATGACACACACACACACACACACAGTGAGACACGTGCAAACACTCAATAACACACACCCTCTCACAGCTGTACCTTCCTATTGAGAGGAGGGTTTCATTGAAAAGGCTGTAATCTGCCCACACACTCTCAGCCAGCAGGAGAATAAGACAGACGGAGAGAGAGGGGACGCATTTTAACTAAATACTGAAATATGAAATAAAAACATGTAGAGAAATGGAAAATAAGGAGTATAAGAGAAAATAGAGGGAGTGTAGGAGAACTGTACTGACAGAGTACTGACAGACAGATAGATGGCACATTTAGGTCCCTATTATCCTGTTTTTCTGTCTTTGGCTGCATTTTGTCAGCAACATTATTTACATTCTGTAATTGCCTCTTTGTTGAGTCCACATTGTTCTGGGAACAGACTTTAAGGTATTTGTAAGGCTGGACGGCCCACACAGCGACTGCTTCCATCGTCATGCACTGAGTCCTTTTAGTCTTCGGCAGGAAGCAGCAGATATCGACGACCGAGTGAATACGGGACTCCCTCAAAACTTTCCAAAATATTCTCATCCCAAGTTGTCGCTGCTTTGTCAGTCTGCATGTTGCGCTCTAGAAGTAATGAACAGTTTTTGCATCAATGTGGCACTGTTGTTGGGGTTTGGCCTTAGTTTAAAACATCATTTTGGGGGCCTGAAAATGTACATTTTTAAAATGTTTTGGAAAACGCCACCTCTTCTCTCGCCGTGTAAACTGACAACGCACAAATCCTGTGAGAACGGTGACGTCCAGCTGCATTTCACACATGGTTTTAGTGTTTTTCTTTGTGTCATTACAAAGTTACACCGACAACTACCAGCCTGACGCGCACACTGTTTTCGGATCCGTGTACACGAGGATCGTTCTCGCAAATATATCACATGAACCCGGATTTTTTCAAACCGCAAAGGAAAGACTTCTGTTTTTAGTCGGGCTGTTCTGGTCAAAATGGCCTACTGGCCGACGTATCCTTCTTTGTCTGCTGCTGACATTCTGGGATGCCCCTACCGTGATGTAAACAAAAGCACGTGGTGGGATTAGGCTGCACATAGTTATATTTGCCAGTCTACCCATAAAAAAGAAAAATTAAAAAAAAAAAAAAGAATTAGAAAGTGTCTTTGAGTACCTAGAAAAGTGCTATAGTTCTATCTCTAATACAATGCATTTATAACAAAAAACTTTGGGGTACTCAACATTTCCCAGTTGACTTTGCTGGGGAGCAGACTAATATTGTAGGAGCTGAGCTGGAAATTCACAGATTAAACAAAAATACACAATCTGGATAAAATGTGCCAAACAGTCCCTAAGGGTTAAACCAATAAAAACACTGAATTAAGACTTTCCGATGTGCATTTTTGAAATGTATGAGATCACACACTGGGGATTAAATCCGTGTAGCTCTGAGAGCAAAGTGACGGCCTCGACTCCTCACGCTGTTTTGGGAATAAAAACATGTTTATAAAGTGAAGAGAGAACAGCGACAGTGTTTTCATTGTGCTGGTTTACATGTGTGTGTTTTATGATTGTTTACTCACCTCTGCACCACGCACACACACACACACACACGCACACGCACACACACACACACACTATGCTGGCATATTACAGCATGTTTGCAAGAGGTTCTGCATGTTTTCTTACTTGCCAGCATGCGTGCATGTGTGTTTGCACGCTCGCTATCCACCTCTGTGGTCACAATGCCCATGTTGTCCTGTGTGTGTGTGTGTGTGTGTGTGTGTGTGTGTGCGTGTGTGTGTGTGCACATGTGTGCACATGTGTGTGCGTGCAATCAGTCCACGGCCCAACACACACAGTAATAGAGTCCACTGAGACACGAGCAAGTCTACAGTTGCTAGCTGTAAATTGACCTATGTGTGTGTGTGTGTGTGTGTGTGTGTGTGTGTATGTAATGATAAGGGCCTGTGGGACAGATAACAGTTATTATGGCTCTCTGTGGACACTCCCTACTACACACACACACACACACACACACACACACACACACACACACACACACACACACACACACACACACACACACACACACACACACACACACACACCTTCATCCAGAGTAAGACAGCAGCAGTGATAATTAGAGCTGTAAAGCGTCCTCAGGTCGGAGGGTCACTGAAGCAGACAGATAATCAAATCAAAATCTGAAATGTCAGATTAGATCTGAAGAATAAAAAGGACCAGCTGCTGTTTTTACAAATGAAAATAAAGAGATTCATTTCTATATATTCTGATATTTTCAGTCAAGTAAACACAAGAGCAAAAGACAGAAAGCTTATAAAAACATTACGTTTTAAATGAAAACCGCATGCACAAGTTAAAACAAACTGGAAATCAGTAAGATTATAAATAATTATAGATTTTTAGCCGCATACATCAGACAAATTGGAAGACAATGAACAACTACACATTACAATGTGCATTCTGCATCACATGAAACACTTTGTGTTACAATTCATCTGTATGAAAGGTGCTATACAAATAAAGACTGATTGACTGATTGACTGATTGATTGATTGATTGATTGATTGATTGAACTCACAACCTCAGACACCAAATCACTATCCCAGTGAGCTCCAAGAGAGAGACCAGAAGCTTCACACTGTGACTGAGCCGACCAGCAGGGGGCAGGATATCAGCGGTCTGTGCATGGAAAGGCAGATTTCAAACTGCTGCCAAAAATTCACTCAAGACTAAACTCTGAGAATCTGCAGACTTCATGTAGACAGCAGAGACATGCTGACAGTTTGTTTTAACAAAGATTGATCTGCTCCATTAGTGAAAAAAACAATGTTTCAAGATGCCATTTCGCCACAGACTGCAATAGTTCACATGAGGGTAGAATTAAAAACGCTATTAAAAATTTAGTCCGGATACCTGGAAAATCCTGCCTTAATCTGCTATCTAGGTTTTGTGCAATAAAAAGCTCACTGAACCCTCCTTTTACTCGTTTACTCTCAGACACTTTAAATGATTTTGATTTTCATAAGTTATCTGACCAGCTGAGACACAACTCCCTCCTCCTGACAGGCCTCCTTAAACCGTGTGTGTGTGTGTGTGTGTGTGTGTGTGTGTGTGTGTGTGTTTAATTGCAGCAGCTCTGTTCTGTCCACGTCTGCAGGTTGTTGGTTAATTGGTGCTGGAGGCTCAGCTCGTTAACTCTGCTCTAATCTGCCTCCCAAACAGCCTCACACCAATTACTGCCCCTCCACCCCCCACCCCCCCTCCTCTAACTGCCTGTTTGTGTCTCGCATGTTTTTTTTTCATAATCATATGAAACAAATATATTAATATGTCACATCAGCCTCACTGCCACGAACCACAAAAACATCAGCAATTTAGTTACGTTTACATTGTCAGCGTAATAATTCAGAACGTCAGAAAAACTTCTCAAATTAATTAAATCACTAAAGCTGTTAATTGCTATCTAATGATACTATTTTATGATAAAGTTGCACACTCTCATCTGTAAACCAATAATAGATTAATTCGTTTTATTCCTCCAGATTATGTGCAGGAGTTTCTCCAGCCACAAAGGCAGCCTGACGCATAAACTTTATTTATCTGCAATAAATTAAAAATTATAAATTATAAAGTGCTTTACGGGAAGAAAAAAGAAAACAGCAATAAAATAAAACACAAACAAAGGGACCACAAAAACACCTAAACACTGGAAAGACAAATTAAATTAAATTAAATAAATAAAAATTAAACATGTATTTATTCATTTTTAGTTTATTCTCAGATAATTTGGGATCTGTTTTCTGTGTGTGTGTGTGTGTGTGTTTGTTTGGTTGTGTTTTGATGGGATAGATGTGATCCAGGTAAATGTTGTTTGGGGAAACAAATATTTCTTGTCACTGTTTTATTCAATAGTGTCAATGAATAAAAAGACATTTGAAAGAAAAGCAAATATTTGTTTGACCTCTGTCATCTGAAGAGTCTACTTCACTCAGAGTAAATCTAAATGAAACTGTTAAACTATTGTCTCTGTGATTTTAGTGTGTAAATTCAAATATATAATGTATTTATTTAATATAAACAGTATCAAAGACATAAAAGCAGAAGTTAAAAAAAGAAATGAAATATAAATTACATTTCTGTGGTAAACAGTAGCAAATGTAATTTATAATGAGCTTAGTCACAAAAAAAGTTAATTCACAAAGAAAATGTTAAAAGTTTGTTGGTATACGAATAAGAGTCGTGGCTGTTTTATCATCACTGTGGTGAAGACAAAGTCAGAAGACTCAGACAGAACAGGTGAGATAAAGGTGAGTTTTGATCAGAAAATATTTCAGAAAACGGTCGGCTGACAAAGAAAACAGAAGAGGAGCGCCGAGCTGCAGCAGAGCAGAGAGGAGGGCAGGTGTGTGTGAGCAGGTCATTAAAGACCAGAGCTGCTCTGAGGGGCATCAGAATCAACCAATGAGCTTAGAGGAGGGGCGGGCTGATGCTGGAGCTCAGGGTGACATCATGTTTTCAGAGTGAACTCACAGGTGATCAGACTGTCAGTCACTGAGAGAAATATTCAATCTGTTATCAATCAACGCCGTGCACGCTGCAGCCAGACAGATGCAACTTGATTCCAGGTGGATAATGATTACTGTGACACACACACACACACACACACACACACACACACACACAGCCAATTAAAACTGTTTGTCAGAGAGGAAAAATAATTAAAGAAGCCTTGTAGCTGCTGGTGACGTCACTGTCTGTTTAGGGAAACTGTATGTGAGTGTGTGTGTGTGTGTGTGTGTGTGTGTGTGTGTGTGTGTATGTCTGTGTGTTTTGTTTGTGTCTGTGTGGGACATTTAACCTTTAAAACCCGCTTTAATATCACACAGACTCGTATCGCTCTGCGCACAAAATGCAATTTTTCAAAATAATAAACATTAGTATTATTTTCTGGTTTTGCGGAGTTAATTTTTTATCACGTGTCTGCACCACGCCGACTCTACTTTGCTCCATGGCTGTCGTCATGGAGACGAGAGAGGGTTGATAAAGGTGGGATCCAAGGAGGCGTCAATCAAAGCGTGATCTGCCACGCCCACAGTCTGCGGAAATGCTTCTATCATCGAAAAGAGCCGTTTTCATCTGTTTTCTGATAGTTGGGAACATTTATTTTCACTCAGACTTTATGAGACACTCAGCTTTGATATAATATGTGCATTGTTACTATTTCAAGCCACATTTCCAGATGCTTTAATGTAAACGTTAGTACTAACATTAAGTGTAAAAATCACAAACTCAGACCGCTGCTCTGCAGCAGACTCTGAGCGGCTTACAGCAATGACATGCAGCAGGCACAGGACAGCAGCTCATAATCCAGCCTGCTCTCTTTCCGAAGTCATCAAATATCAACATCTTTTCGACCGCTCAAAGCGCTTTCACACTACATGTCTCATTCACCCAATCACGCACACTTTCACATGCTGGTGGCCAAGGCTACCAGATATACCATAAATACTCAGTAGCTTCATGATGTTGATGCAGCATTAAGAGCAATTTGGGGTTCAGTCTAACAAAACAAAAGTAAAACTGAACGGTGGCATTTACAAATATATCATAAAGTAGTGCTCATCTTTGTCCTTGAGCTGTAATAGTTTATATTTAATCAATATGTATTCATAACTTTTTTCCTTCATGTCTTTCTCACACGCACACACACACACACACACTTTCAAAACAAATTCATAAATCATGTGTTTGTGAATTGTTTTGATGGAAAACAAATGTTGTTTTTCTCCAGTTGATTACTTTACATCATGTTTGCCTCAAATGTGTCTTTAAACAAGAGGTGCTCTGCTCTGAGTGTGTGTGTGTGTGTGTGTGTGTGTGTGTGTGTGTGTGCTCTACTCTGACTCTGTGTGTGTGTGTGTGTGTGTGTGTGTGTGTGTTTGTGTGTTTCCAGTAGGAGGTCTGCGTCTTAAGCACAACACAATCACTCCAACACTGAGAACCGGCTGATTAAAGCATCACCTCCACTCTGCTGCTGTTTGTTCTTTAATGTTGTTGTTGAGTGAAAATGTTAAATATTCATTATAGACATAAAAAAGCACAATTCAACATCTCTTTAATCCCAGCAGGAAACATATAGTCTGCAGTTTGTCTTTTATTTTGCCATGAAGTCGTACAAAGGTTCATTTTATTTTGAAATCCAGCCTTTTATCTCAGTGTTGTCGCCTGTTTGAGCTGCCGGGTTTTGTTTATTAATGTGATATGAAATTTGTGTGGTTGTTTGTAAATGAATAAATGATTCACAGCAGGATGGATCGCAGTGTGCAGCACACACAGCAGGATGTAAACGTATATGAATCATACAGGATCTGCACATTTCACACTGTCTTTGAAGCCTCTGGGTTCACATGGCGCCGCTCTGACGGTAGGAAACTGCTCTGTTGTGTTAATATTGACGTGTTTACACTCTTCATGTGAATCTGCACGCACGGATGTCACCGTTATACAGAAGCTGAAAGAATAATGCTAAAATTGCAGAAATGTAACATGAAATCATTTTAAAGACATTTAGAGTTCAGAGTAGTTCAATTATCTCACTAATCAAGAGCAGAAAAATCAAGTCTCATAATATGAAACATCCATATGGGAAAATGTTCTGACCTGACCAAATTATATTTTACTCATAAAAGATCAAAACTCAGTTTTAAAGGCAGAAATCTTCATTTGATTCCCTACAGAAAGGTCTTACTCTTACATGCAGGCAGTTTGTTGGTGCACATTCATCCTCACTTGTTATTTTTAAAGTGCATTAACGAGTCGGTAACAAAAGGCCTCCTCAGGAGAAACGGCACTTTTCTCACAACATATGTTCCACTGTAACACTTTGGAATAAATTACCAAACAGTCTTTATTTAATCATCTCTGAGACTGTCGCCTCTCCGTGCTGTCGGTCGCAGCGTCAAACCCCAGAACCGCCACTGTAAAAGGTGACGGCACGCAGATGATTTAACTTCAGTGGCTGAAAAATCATTGATCAAAAACGCTATTTTTTCCATAAAAATATTCATATAGTATATGAAAAGAGATGTGTCCTGACCAGCCAGTGTAGTTGTATGATCCAGCACTGATTTTGATTCTCTTGGTCACATGACCTGGAAGTTGTCAAAATAATAACATTGACCTTGTGTCAAAGCAATTTGTTGATGGTCCCTGAGTGAAAACCCTGCGTTGCGGAGGAGAGCTCGCCGCACTGTACTGCCAACATGAGCACCTGACTGGAGAGGACTGAGCCACCATCAGAACAAAAGTGCATGAGATGATTAACAAAAAGAGACTCAGCACCAGACAGATCCGCATTCCCAAAGTCTCTCTTTGTCTCACAGTCTCTCTCGTCAAAGTCCTCTGGTTCTAAATCGTCATTTAGAACATGTGTAGCACGGCTGTTTCCAAAGTTATCTCTTTCAAGGTAGATAAACAGCAGGGCTGCAGCACAAGCAGGCAAAAGCCAAAAGTCCAAAGGCTCAAAACCCGAAAAGCCAAAAGAGCCAAAAGACCCCAAAAGACCCAAGTCCTTCGACTTCACAGGGGTTAAAACTACTGTGAAAAAAGGGGTGTCATGCTTGGCCGTCAAAGCAGGAAAAATACACTCCTCCCTTCTATCACTTCTACTGTTTTAACTGTCTAGATCTAATTTTTTCGTAAGTATTGATAAAGTTCACTACAGACCCTCAAATCTTCAATACGTGAAACCATGACACTCTCCTCTGCTGATTGATACCAAACACTTATGAGAAAACCAAGTAATTATTTGGCAGATCATTAACTAAGTAAAACAGTATTAACCACGTTTAACAAACAACAAATATGTGTGAAAATAATTAAGTGTAATACTACAGTGTCAAAACACTGATATAATTAAAGGTTGTTAAAGATGCTATTTGAGTAAAGGTATAAAAGTACTTCATCAAAATATAACTAAGTATGAAAGTTCCCTAATATGATCAAAGGTCTATCCATTAAAAAATCACAAATTGCATGATTACAAAACAATACAGCATCTGCACACAACAGTGTAAAGGAAGGATAATTAAGGTGCAGATAGAGGAGATGCATATCAAAATGCAAGTCCGTACTAAGAGTCTTTCCATTCAGTGTGTAGCACACTGCTGGCAGGAGGTTACGAAAGGTCGCACCCCTACACACACACACACACACACACACACACACACACACACACACACACACACACACACACACACACACACACACACACACACACACACACAGCACAGCTTGTGTTTGTGAGTTTGGCATCAAAATCGGCAGGTAAGCAAAGTTCCTGTTCTGTAGGTATGAGACCTCCACACAACATTTCGAAGTAAGTTTTACTTTGAATATGAAAATCAGCTAATGTGGTCCTCTCTTACAGTCTGGAGATGTGCAGGTATGTCACGTGTTGGTTGTGCAACAAAAACATTAATTGGCGGTTTCTATGATGTGGAGATCTCCTCATGTCTCCTTGAGTCTTTGCAGGAGCTCAGTTGACAGCTCCTTGGCCCAAATGAGTCCTAAATTAACGCAAACGCAATTTTTTTCTTTTTTTGGGTTCATTTTTGGTAATGTTTAAGGAAAACATTTTGGAGATTTTATTTTTTTATGAAAATAAATCTGCCCTTGGGTTGGTGCGCGGGCTGTCTTATCATTCCTTCAATTTTAATAGGGGTGCTCTGCGCTAATCATTTTAGCAATTTCAAGAGGGCCTTTGATCGCCGGCCGAGAAAAAAAACAACCTTCTGCATAAAAGCCAGTACCGTGAGGATGTGGTCTTGTCGTCCATCTGAACATTGTAGTTTGATCACAGCAGACCCTCATCAATAACACCAGCCATCCCATCATCACAGACCCGAGGACAGGTGGAGTCGTCTTTTCCTACGTCCTGATGAAGTCTCCCTCACATCTTTCCTTGACCTCGTGATGTTTTCTGTGGAGAAGAAAGATTATTTGAAGTTTTTGACCGCAGCCGAACACTCTCCACTCTAAATAGAGAGCGTTTGCGGTCCCTACTGGGCAATCAAGTCAATTTTATTTTTACAGCTCATGAAGACAAAACCTGGTTTGCCTCAGAGGGCTTTACAGCATACAACATCCCTCTGCCCTTAGACCCTCACATCACCTAAGGAAAAACTCCCAAAAAGAACCCCTTTAACGGGGGAAGAAAAAGGAAGAAACCTCAGGAAGAGCAGCAGAGGATGATGAGGGATCCCTCTTCCAGGACGGACAGACGTGCAATAGATGTCGTAAATATGTAAAAATGTTGTGTCCCGGGGGAGGTACTCTCAACACTAACTGGCTGAGTCATCATGGTCTTATTAGATCCTGATCAAATGAAACAAAAGCTAGTAAAAGTCTAGAGACTCTCCCCTAGAGGATAGATAGATAGATTGATAGATTGATTCTTTATTGTCTGTCACGAGTAAAAACAGAAAGTCATCATTAAAACAAATGAATTTCTGTAACCTGTGTCATTTACTGCCTTTTATTCAAGGCCGGGTCATGGGGACGACAGGCAGAGCAGAGCACTCCAGACGTCCCTCTCCCCAGCAACACTTTCCTCCTTCATGGCCTCCCGAACACCTGAGTTTTTGCTTTGGCGACTGCCTCAGCTGCAGCCTTTCAGGCCAACCACTGCAGTCTAGGAAAACACCTCTCTGTTGGGTTTCTACCAGCAGGTGTGTAGGTTGCTGTCTGACGCCTGACAGCTTCCCGCACCCCACTGGTGTCTACCCGCAGTACCTACAACAAAGTATTTGTTTTGGTATGCGAGGCTGCTTGCAAAGACAGGCACCGGCAACCTTCGGACTACAGCTTTTAGCAGCCGCTTCCACAATGGAGGTACTGAACATGGACCACTTGGATTCCATGTTCACATCCTCCCCCGGGATGCACGAGATATAGCCCCTCAGGAGGAATCGATGATGCCAGAGGTCAGCACACCCAGGGCACCCTCCCCTTCATGCTGCCCGGTTGCCCAGCCCTGATTCCGACCTTGCAGGCCATGGACCCACTAGGTGGTGACAGCATGTTACTTATTCGGTGCCCTACGGCCAAAGTCCCGCCCTAGAGACACTCGCCTACAAGCTCCATCCCCCCCCCGGTCTGGCCCCGGGGGGGGGGGGAGACCAGGTGTCTGACTGTTTACCGTCTGTCGCTCTGATAGTAGTAAAAGTCTACAGACTCTACCCTAGAGCCTAACCTGTGCCATTTGCTGCCTTTTATTCAAGGCCAGGTCATGGGGACAACAGGCAGAGCAGAGCATTCCAGACGTCCCTCTCCCCAGCAACACTTTCCTCCTTTGTGGCCTCCCGAACACCCGAGTTTTTGCTTTGGCGACTGCCTCAGCTGCAGCCCTTCAGGCCAACCGCTGCAGTCTAGGAAAACACCTCTCTGTTGGGTTTCCACCAGCAGGTGTGTAGGTTGCTGTCTGACGCCTGACAGCTTCCCGCACCCCACTGGTGTCTACCCGCAGTACCTAAAACAAAGTATTTGTTTTGGTATGCGAGGCTGCTTGCAAAGACAGGCACCGGCAACCTTCGGACTACAGCTTTTAGCAGCCGCTTCCACAATGGAGGTACTGAACATGGACCACTTGGATTCCATGTTCACATCCTCCCCCGGGATGCACGGGATATAGCCCCTCAGGAGGAATCGATGATGCCAGAGGTCAGCACTCCCAGGGCACCCTCCCCTTCATGCTGCCCGGTTGCCCAGCCCTGATTCCGACCTTGCGGGCCATGGACCCACTAGGTGGTGACAGCATGTTACTTATTCGGTGCCCTACGGCCAAAGTCCCGCCCTAGAGACACTCGCCTACAAGCTCCATCCCCCTCCCGGTCTGGCTCCGGGGGGGGGGGGACCAGGTGTCTGACTGTTTACCGTCTGTCGCTCTGATAGTAGTAAAAGTCTACAGACTCTACCCTAGAGCCTAACCTGTGCCATTTGCTGCCTTTTATTCAAGGCCAGGTCATGGGGACAACAGGCAGAGCAGAGCATTCCAGACGTCCCTCTCCCCAGCAACACTTTCCTCCTTTGTGGCCTCCCGAACACCCGAGTTTTTGCTTTGGCGACTGCCTCAGCTGCAGCCCTTCAGGCCAACCGCTGCAGTCTAGGAAAACACCTCTCTGTTGGGTTTCCACCAGCAGGTGTGTAGGTTGCTGTCTGACGCCTGACAGCTTCCCGCACCCCACTGGTGTCTACCCGCAGTACCTAAAACAAAGTATTTGTTTTGGTATGCGAGGCTGCTTGCAAAGACAGGCACCGGCAACCTTCGGACTAACAGCTTTTAGCAGCCGCTTCCACAATGGAGGTACTGAACATGGACCACTTGGATTCCATGATCACATTCTCCCCCGGGATGCACGGGATATAGCCCCTCAGGAGAAATCGATGATGCCAGAGGTCAGCACTCCCAGGGAACCCTCCCCTTCATGCTGCCCGGTTGCCCAGCCCTGATTCCGACCTTGCGGGCCATGGACCCACTAGGTGGTGACAGCATGTTACTTATTCGGTGCCCTACGGCCAAAGTCCCGCCCTAGAGACACTCGCCTACAAGCTCCACCCCCCTCCCCGTCTGGCTCCGGGGGGGGGACCCAGTGTCCCCGTACCGTTGGAGCCGTGACGGATCGATACGGCTCCAACTACAAACTGAAACTAGAAAGATGGTCTCAAAAGTCTAGGCACTGTTTACCATCCATCGCTCTGATGGTATTTCAGCTAATCCCTAAACATATCTGCATTTTAATGCAGATCAAATGAAACAAAGGTAGTAAAAGTCTACAGAGTCTAACCTAGAGCATAACCTGTGCCATTTGCTGCCTTTTATTCAAGGCCGGGTCACGGGGACGACAGGCAGAGCAGAGCACTCCAGACGTCCCCTCCCCAGCAACACTTTCCTCCTTCATGGCCTCCCAAACACCCGAGTTTTTGCTTTGGCAACTGCCTCAGCTGCAGCCTTTCAAGCCAACCACTGCAGTCTAGGAAAACACCTCTCTGTTGGGTTTTTCCACCAGCAGGTGTGTAGGTTGCTGTCTGACGCCTGACAGCTTCCCGCACCCCACTGGTGTCTACCCGCAGTACCTAAAACAAAGTAGTATTTGTTTTGGTATGCGAGGCTGCTTGCAAAGACAGGCACCGGCAACCTTCGGACTACAGCTTTTAGCAGCCGCTTCCACAGTGGAGGTACTGAACATGGACCACTTGGATTCCATGTTCACATCCTCCCCCGGGATGCACGGGATATAGCCCCTCAGGAGGAATCGATGATGCCAGAGGTCAGCACTCCCAGGGCACCCTCCCCTTCATGCTGCCCGGTTGCCCAGCCCTGATTCCGACCTTGCGGGCCATGGACCCACTAGGTGGTGACAGCATGTTACTTATTCGGTGCCCTACGGTCAAAGTCCCGCCCTAGAGACACTCGCCTACAAGCTCCATCCCCCCTCCCGGTCTGGCTCCGGGGGGGGGGGGGCTGCAAGCAGCCTCGCATACCAAAACCAGCCCTGATTCCGACCTTGCGGGCCATGGACCCACTAGGTGGTGACAGCTGTTACTTATTCGGTGCCCTACGGCCAAAGTCCCGCCCTAGAGACACTCGCCTACAAGCTCCACCCCCCTCCCGGTCTGGCTCGGGGGGGGGGGGGGACCCGGTGTCCCCGTACCGTTGGACCGTGACGGATCGATACGGCTCCAACTACAAACTGAAACTAGAACGATGGTCTCAAAAGTCTAGGCACTGTTTACCATCCATCGCTCTGATGGTATTTCAGCTAATCCCTAAACATATCTGCATTTTAATGCAGATCAAATGAAACAAAGGTAGTAAAAGTCTACAGAGTCTAACCTAGAGCATAACCTGTGCCATTTGCTGCCTTTTATTCAAGGCTGGGTCACGGGGACGACAGGCAGAGCAGAGCACTCCAGACGTCCCTCTCCCCAGCAACACTTTCCTCCTTCATGGCCTCCCAAACACCCGAGTTTTTGCTTTGGCAACTGCCTCAGCTGCAGCCTTTCAAGCCAACCACTGCAGTCTAGGAAAACACCTCTCTGTTGGGTTTCCACCAGCAGGTGTGTAGGTTGCTGTCTGACGCCTGACAGCTTCCCGCACCCCACTGGTGTCTACCCGCAGTACCTAAAACAAAGTATTTGTTTTGGTATGCGAGGCTATTTGCAAAGACAGGCACCGGCAACCTTCGGACTACAGCTTTTAGCAGCCGCTTCCACAATGGAGGTACTGAACATGGACCACTTGGATTCCATGTTCACATCCTCCCCCGGGATGCACGGGATATAGCCCCTCAGGAGGAATCGATGATGCCAGAGGTCAGCACTCCCAGGGCACCCTCCCCTTCATGCTGCCCGGTTGCCCAGCCCTGATTCCGACCCTGCGGGCCATGGACCCACTGGGTGGTGACAGCATGTTACTTATTCCCTAAAGATACTGCGGAAGTAGAGAAGCGTCTTTCAACCTACTGATGAAGCTGACGCTGCAGACGCTTGAGCGATTTCCTCCCTCCTGTCAGGTCCACCTGGGGGCAGATGCTGGAGTTTTTGGGACACAGGTCCCTCTGTATGTTGTGGAAGGCATGGGCCATGGCGCACACCACGTCAATCACAAACTGGACCTTCTCCTCCTGCTCATACTGGGAATCGATGTCAATATGCTCCTGACCTGAGAGACACACACAGAGAGGACAGACAGAGGTATTATTTAGAGGGAAAATTAATTTTCCTCATTCCCATGGAGCTCCCCCAACCCCCCAGACAAAATGGTGAAAAAAAATTGATACTGAAAAGGGAGTGGAAATAAACTGTCATACAAAAAAAAAATAATAGTCACATGAACATTGTCAATGACTTCTGGAAAACCTTCCGCTCAGCCTCCCTAGCTCTGAGGGCTCACTTGTTGAGACGGTAAGGTGCTACAACTACCCAAGAACAGCGACTGACACCCTGAGCTTTTACTGTTAATAAAATTTAATTAGAACTTCGGTAAACAAGTATCTAAACAATTGGCGGCCATGTGTTTACTGAAACAAAAGACTGCAGTGCGCTCAAGGAGTTTTACATGATGAATTTGGACCTCGGTCAGAAGCTTGATTTAAAGGCAGTCTTGTAATTTTAACATCAGGTTTGTGCCTTTTTGTTTCTCAGTAAATTTTCTTTTCGAAAAATATCACAAGATTTGTCATCAACTCCCAAGAAACTTCAGAAACTGTCAATTGTTCAACAATTTTTCCTGCTCAGTTCATAGGACACATCATGCTTCATCAACAAGTCATGCATTCACACATTAGACTGTAATTTCTTTCTTTATTTTTTTCCAGTATTTTGTTCGTATTGCGAAGAATGTTTGACATCAAAGTGATAGTCAACAGGCTGTGGAAATAGTTTTTATTTTTCAACTTTTGAGCATGTACAGTAAGGTTATAAAATTTCCCCCCTCTGCTGCAAAACATTGGCATTCAATGCTAATCCACAAACGGTAAAAGGTTTGTGTGAACTTTTGATAGCTTTTAGAAATATCAAAAAAGTCCTAAAGATATTTATTGTTTCAGTTACCTAATGTCATTTTGACAATAACAGGTATTTCAAATTGTTAATGGAAAAAAAATCCTACCTGCATTACATATTCAGAATCAGAAATACCTTACTGATCCCCAGGTGGGAAATTGTGGTTTGTTACAGTCGCTCTGATGCCAGCATAGAGAACAATAGCAAAAGGAAATATATACAGGCACAAGCATGTAAAAATATAAATGTAAAATTAAAAATACAGTAGTATCCAGTTGGTATGATATGTAAATATTTACAAAATAAAGTATGCACAATATGCTGAGTATGTTAGGTGTAAAAATAAAAATGCCAAGAAATACAGTAATAGACAATTCGCGCAAATATATGAATAATTCAATTACAATATGGATAATGTGCAGTTTGTATAAAGTGTATAAATTCTAAAAAGTGTGTTCGATATAAAACTGTGCCTTACGCATCAATACAATGTATAAAAATTATTATGTAAGTTTAAAAATATAAGAAATATAAATGTAGAAATGTATCAAGTATTTTTTCCCAGCAAACACTTTGCAAAAACAGTGCAAAAAATCTACCAAAAAAAACAAAACCCCAAAACAAAAAGCTGCATATTCAGTTAACATAAAACATAACACTGGGGCAGAAATCAAGTTGATTCACTTATAACCCGTATGATGCGAGAAACAGCTGACCCTCAGGGATTTTCCCAATATCTAATATGGCCCCCCATTTAAAAAAAGTTTGGGCACCCCTGTCAGAGACTGAAAACAGGAGGAAACAGCTCATATCAGCTTAGTTCTGTCCAGAAACAGGTACCTGCTGATATTTAAGCAGCATAATTTCTGAAAGGCTATTTCAGAATCATGGCAGGTGTTTTGGGTTTTATCAAATTACTCAAAACCTCAGTGAGACAAAGGATTAAAAAATCAGAGCTGCAACTAGCAGGGCTTGCAACCAAGGACAGAAGGCAAATAAGTATACAGTTTCATATTCAGCGATGTTAGAGGCTCAAAAGTTATAATACAGCCATAAAGCTCAAACAATCAAAACACACAACGACAACATCAACAACAACCAGCTGTGAAAGCAACGTCATTAACCCTTAGGGACCACTTAAATATCACACACACTTATATCGCTCTGAGAACAAAAGGTGCTTTTTAAAATCAAGCTTTGAAAAAATATTATACATGAATATCATTTTCTATTTTCATTGAGTTTTTTTTTTTTTTACCAGCATCAGTCGTAATCATAAATATCAAATATTCATTCCTTTCCATCATATTAACCCTTTAGATGCCAGGTTTTTGTCACTATTTTTTATATGAGGAAAAAAATCAAACACAAAAAATTATTTTTAAATATCCCATATGCAAAGTAGCTTTTTTTTGTTGTTTTTCTTTTTATCACAGCCTGGAATATGTCAATGATTTGCAGCAACATTTATGACTACTACTATTAAAATACACTCCGTAAACAAAATGGTTAAATTCATAACATAAAGTGGAAAACAAACAAACAAACAAACAATTGAAACCCATTCTGCAATTTTTGATCCCACAGCCATTACAGCATAAAAACATTGCATGGTATTATTTCTGTGTGTCTTTCTGGGCTTTTTTGCCTTTAAATTTGTCTGTTTTGCTATTTTCCACATGATGACGTCTTTTCAACCATATTTTGCACAAGTCAACTAATGCGGGCATCACGTGTAAAACACCACGAGCCACCGTTTTTTCTAGATGTGCTGCAGCTGACACACAGCTCAGACGCGCCTGCCATGCTCGGGCAAAGGGCAAGCCCAGAATGACACCCGGAAATAATACAATGCAATATTTTTATGCTTTAATGGCTGTGGCATCAAAAATTGCAGTTTGAATGGGTTTCAATTTTTTGTTTGTTTTGCACTTAACGGTATGAATTTAACCATTTTGTTTTCATATATTGAGCTTATTGTTTGGAGCTGAGCTGGAAATACCAGGATTATACAAACCGAAATTATCTTCCCAAAATGTAACCCAAAATGCATAAACACAGATTATCAAAAAATGAAGAATGACAGTCCCACGGGGTTAACACAATAACCAAGCAGACACTGGGGTCTGAAACACACACAAACACAAACAAACAAAAGCATTTCTGACAGCAGAACCAGCATCTATAACATGTAGCACAGCATCTATAACATGTAGCACAGCATATAACATGTAGCACAGCATCTATAACATGTAGCACAGCATCTATAACATGTAGCACAGCATCTATAACATGTAGCACAGCATCTATAACATGTAGCACAGCATCTATAACATGTAGCACAGCATCTATAACATGTAGCACAGCATCTATAACATGTAACACAGCATCTATAACATGTAACACAGCATCTATAACATGTAACACAGCATCTATAACATGTAACACAGCATCTATAACATGTAGCACAGCATCTATAACATGTAACACAGCATCTATAACATGTAACACAGCATCTATAACATGTAACACAGCATCTATAACATGTAGCACAGCATCTATAACATGTAGCACACAGCATCTATAACATGTAACACAGCATCTATAACAGCCTTTAGGAGACAAATAATCAACACGAAACAACTTACCGACGGTGTTTTCACCCGGCGGCTGTTAGCTTCAGTCCAATCCAGCAAAAATGACACCGAGTCCACCGGAGCCCGTGTGAAATGTCCACAATGTCCAATGTTTGAACACGAAAACTCCAAATATCCACACCTGTCCCCGGATGTCCTCTCCTCTCTGCTTTAGCGCACTTCAAAGCTCCGACTTGAACTTTTTCCGTCATGTTAGCTAACACACGGCTAACTTTAGCTAGCTTAGGCTACATAAAACACATCCAACCGCGCTTCAAGTTCCGCGGACACGATCCGGACTGACGGCGGGGACGATCATTCTGCCTCCGTTTGATTTTAAATCGACTTTGACTTTATTTTTGGCGTTTTTACCGAGTAGCAGCAGCGAAGCAAACGGACAAACAGAAACAGCTCCGTCTGTGAGATTTGAAAACTTCCGTTCGTCACGTCACAGTGACGTCACAAGAGGGCGGGGCCCCTTTAAGGGGGTACTCCCGCGCTGGAATCAACGACAACACAAACAGGCTGCAGTGCCCCGCTGCTGCTGCTGAGGAGGGGAACCCCCTCGACAGTTAAGGGAGCCCCTCACTGCGGAGAACGTCAACATACTTTTTCTTTATTTTTTTTGCAATCAAGACTCAAACTTTAAGATATTTAACTAAACAGCAAACACGCCTGTTCAGTCAGACTCTGAGTGACTCAGAGAAAATGTATCAAGTGTTAAAGGACTGTCGGAAATTTAAAAATTCAACAATAATTTCTTGTTTTTACAGTCTCTGGCTTTTATAACTGGTATAATTTTGGCGAGTTTAAAAATTTTGGCGGGTCCGCAGGTTTAAATAAAATCGCTATTTTTTAAATCATAAAAAATAAAGAAAACAATATAATATATATATATTTAATTAAATTACATTATTATTATTACATTTTAACATATATATAATGTTAAAATTTTTCAATTTTTTTTTAAAATCCAAATCACTAAACATTTTAAAGGAAAAAAAAACTTGCCACAAATTTTAAAATGAATATTTTCACACTAAGACATGATGCTCGTCTTTTTCTTGTGAACACTGCAGATTTGTTCTGTTTTCTGTCTGTTAACTTTCATTCAGCCTCAGTGTGACCTGACTGACTGAAACTCATAATTTCTGTAATAAATGTATCATGTATGAGTCTCTGTGGTCGAGTGTTGGAGGACAAAACGTCCTCAGCGGTTGGAGAGTCTCTCCGCAACGCTCTCAATCTGAAGAGAAACGCTGATCCACGGCAGCAAAAAGAGTGTTCAGCAGAAACAGTGAACACATGAAGTGATGAGTTTCATATTGTGTTTGTGAGATTCAGTGGTTTCCTGATACTTCTGGAGACACAGAAACATGCAGACATTTTAATTATTTATGTAATCTCTTTATAACTGAAATCCTGTGTATTTTTTAGTCCACTCCGTGTACTTTTTCTGTTATTTTGCAACATTTATCTATGGTGTATCATTTAAAAACAAATGGATTCAGAATAAAGCTGCAAATAATGACACACTTTCATCTTGATCTGTGATTCATATTTTAAAATATAGTTTTTCTTTACTACTTGTTTTCCCTGTGAATATTTGAAGTAATTAATTGTCTCACAATTACAAGTTTATCACCCTGCAGTTTGGATGGTAAAACACACCTGCTGTGCCAGAGCCTGTCAGACAGTTATCAGAGTGACAGAGTGTGGAAATACATCTTGTAAATCATGTTAATGTCATTAATCAACATATACACTTAACAGTATTGTATCACTGTATATATCCTATAAAATAAAAAAAGTAATGAGTATATTCTTTTCCAGAAAAGCACTCCATTTTATTTCCAAAGTCTTAAAATACCACCACTTCTGCAGAGCTTTTGGTGTAAGATGGGTGGAGAATGGATCAAACAAACCCCAGACTTTCATGCAGGAGTCCAGTTTTTGCCTCCCATCTAAATGTGAAGTTTTTTCTACAAACCTTTCCACGCCCCGGCATTGGTTACCATGTGCTTTTGTTGTCTAAACATAACCACATGCAGCATGTTCCCACCATGTGCTTTTGTTGACACAGCCCGTTGTCTTTACTAACTCATCAAATACGTCCGCTCTGTTGGTGCTTTTGCCGTATAACGGCACCAGGTGTGTCCACATAAAATGTGCTCAGGTGGCGTTCAGATGGAACCGGTTGTGTGCACATGAAACACAAATCAGAGGCATCAGATTAAAATGCTGGTGCTGATGAGGTATGACCGGAGCATAAAGTCAGGCTAAAAAGCTCAATATCTAGGTAGAAATTAGGGAAAAATCATGGTCACATCCATAATTTCAGCAACTTTTGTTAAATCAGATTTTAGGCAGTTTTGTTTCTTCAGTGTATCGAGCCAGTGCCAAAATCATGCACGTTTGATATCGTTCTTATCAAATAGTCCCTAAGAGTTCAATCAGATCAAGTTTTATCTATAAAATGTCAGAAAACAGAGAATTTTACAGTCCGAAACACAACACAAGTGTAATTCACAGCTGTAAAACAGAAATGTTTGCTGTCTTTGCTCAATAAATTGTTTAAATCATTGAAGCGTTGACTAATAGTTTAAACGTTAGTTGAGAATCTCTGTTGTGTTTGTGTGTTTGGATTAAACCACAGGTCAGAAACAACACAAACTAAACACTGATCAGACAAAACTGTCTTTGTTCCTGAGCTGTAAAACGAACTCCAAAGGATCCGACAAGGGATAAAATCGCTTGCAAAGACTTGTCACCTTTTGCAGCGTCTCCTCCATCCTGTCGTTCATCAACATATGTAAGAGGAAATGAAACATGAAAGCTGACAGCTCCTGCACTGTGGCTGCAGGCGTCGGCGCTCGTCAATATTTACATAAAGCTCACCGGGGAAAACAGCTCGAATGGGGGAGCGTGTGTCATTGTCACGCTGATGTTCACAATCCCGCGTGTGCCCCTGCGTTAAGGTTGTTAATTGTGTAATTCAGAAACTTCAGGACGTGTTTTTGTTGTTGCCTTCAGGAGAAAATAAAGACTTTCATTTGAACACGAACTCTTAAAGGTAATTAAACTGGCTGAGATCACACGTGGCAAAGAAAACATTGTGATATACAGTATGTGTTGGCTTTAATTAAAATAAATTAGTGTGCTTTGATGGAGTGAAAATGTTCAGAAACGCCCACAAATACTTAAATATAAAGAGTCTATTTAGCAGCACATACATCAAATCAAATACGGCAACATATAAAATACAGACTTAAGAGGATTAGAAACAACATTACCGCCACTTTTGCAGTGACCTCAGTGCAAGACTCCAACACCAAAAGGCACCGTGGCGTGTGCAGGAAACGCTGCAGGACGCTTCAGGTGGAAACACTGACGGGGAGCTTGAGGACGCCTACAGGGTGGACATCCGTCCTGGAACGTCAACAGCAGACGCAGAAGGAGACTGAGAGCGTCATATGCAGACACAGAGGTCCACTGCAAAGAGGGAACGTGTGACGAGTTGAAATGAGAACGTGTTAAATATTCGGGTGGACGATGACGTTGATGATGAGGACGATGATGACCGCACACAGACAGACAGGGACACAGCTAAGCACCTTCAGGTAGCCGCGAGGTTAAATGCAAAAAAAGGGAGACAGTGGTCACAGTCAGCGAGGAGAGAAGCGAAGGAGAATACGTGTCTTTACATGTTGTCTAGTATGGCAAATTTCTACAACAAAAAGAACAGTAAGATGCATCGGACTCAGTGTGCTTTTTTTTTTCCTTTCTTCTTCGGATGACGGTTTAAAAAAACGCATCTGAAAAAATCTGACTCAGTGTGCAAAGGTCTTGAAGTTTGATATTTCATATACAGTATTTGTGAACGGACTAACAGTCTACGAGGAACAAAAGTTGTTTCCCAGCGATGAAAAGATGCTTTGAAATTATGTTTATTACTTTTATAACAAATGCAGTAGAACTCACGCTGAGGTGGAAAAACTGATGTTACGTTTTCAGATTTGGCTTTAGGATTAACATCACAGGCTATTATTGAAGATAGTCAATTAATATCAATTATGATGGTGTGTGTGTGTGTGTGTGTGTGTGTGTGTGTGTGAGTGTGTGTGTGAGTGTGTGTGTGAGGATGCAATTTCAGAAGTGAGCCGAGGAGAGCGCCATCACATCAAACTGGAAACAAATGTTTATTAGGAGACTGCTGGGGTCATTTACAGGCAAACAGGTGTTCATACACACACACACACACACACACACACACACACTACACCGTTTGTACATTGTTGAGTTTTTTTTTCTTTTTTCATAATTTTACCTCTTATTTTCATAGTTTTTTATTTTTGCGTCCCACCTGTCAGTTATAGGAGGATTTCAGTCAGCCGCTTCACATCAGACACGCTGCAGCTTCACACATCAGACAGGTGTGAAAAACTCAATTATCAAAATTGTGGAAGTGTTGAAGTCAGAGAAGCTTCAATCAATCAGACACTAATTTGGCTGTTATTGATCACAAAGGAAGTGATCAGAGTTCTTAGTGTCTGTGAATCAAAAATGAAAATAATCACCATCAGAAGTGTCAGTCACTGTCAGAGAGGAACTGAACGCTGTTCGAACAGCTGAGTGACTAAAACTCTGATTTACATTTTATTTATTTCAATCTGCACTTATATTTAAGGATTTATTTTATTTATTGTTTTCACTATGTCCTGCTGTTGATCGGCAGGACACGTCAATGCCGTTTCAAACTTGATGTAACCTTTCTGTGGTTTGCAGAAACGCAGGTTGCCAACATGTCTTCTGAATATGGGGTTGTGCTGAAACAGCTGACGGGTAGGTAAAAAAAAACAAATATAAAAATAACCTGGCTGCCATCTTGTGCCGGTGATGTTATTCAGAGCCAGACTCTCTATGCTGGTGGACTTCCTGCTTATACACCAGTACAACCAATGGGCGAGCAGCACCATTGATTGCTAGAACACTTTATTAAGCATAAATTAACTACTTAAAACCAAACTTAATGGAAATAACAACACTTAAAGAAACAGCAGTGTGATAAAAACTCATCAATCACAATCTTGCTTCACCTGTTGCAGAGGCCAAGAAGAGCTGCACAGGTGGAGTGGCAACACGTTCTCATCCCAGCTCATCACACGGTGCCGCTCTGTCAGTTACTTTCTGCATCTACTTATGATGTTTTAGGAGTCTGCATCAGCTGTTTACACTCCGGGATACCGTTGCAGGGATGTCAACAAATGCACATGGTGGGATGATGCAGCATGTTGCTGTGTTTGCACAATATGAGCACATGGCAACCAACACCGACCGTTACAATGGTTAAGATTCCGTACATCCGCGTTCTCAAGTGACGCCGCCATACACGTATCATGAGGACGCGCCTGGTGCTGTTTGGCTGTCTGCCAGTGTAAAACAACAACGCTGTCGGTCCTGTCCAGCCGCAGAAGGTGTCTTTTTGGCCTAAAGCTCCTATGCTGGCAGCACTGACAGAGTGGACGATTGGACAATTTCAGAACGAGAAGTGAGAGTGGGAGTGAAGTTAGGTTGTGGAAGTGGAGCACAGTGGCAGTTGAGTTCAAGAGGTGGAGCAGAATTGCAGCTGAGTTGCAGCAGAGTTGTTGCAGAGGTGGTTCAGAGTTGCAGAGGTGATGCAGAGGTGATGCAGAGGTGATGCAGAGTTGCAGAGGTGGTTCAGGGTTGCAGAGGTGGAGCAGAGTTGCAGGGGTGGTTCAGGGTTGCAGAGGTGGTGCAGAGTTGCAGAGGTGGTTCAGGGTTGCAGAGGTGGAGCAGAGTTGCAGGGGTGCAACAGAGTTGCAGGGGTGCAACAGAGTTGCAGAGGTGGAGGTGGTGCAGCAGCGTGAATCAGTCGTCTGGTTGCAGAGCAGTCTGGGTATTTTTGTGTCTCTGGTAGAGAGAATCAGACCCACATGGCGTCTCAGTTACGTGTTTGTGTCTGTGTTTTTAATGTTTGTGAAAGTGAGGTACAGTTTTACAAAATGTGAAAGTAATTAAGACAAACTGCAACATGCGGGAGGCGTGACCTGTGACCCGCAGACTGACACGTTTTTCGGTTTCCTGCAGCGCGGCACAGCCCCTCCCGCCGCTGCCCTCTGACTACTGTTGTACCTCGCCATGCGCCGCCGTCGGCAAACTTCCCTTCAAAACATTTGCACAACAACATACAACAACGACACCAAGTTTACTGGGAAGAGACGGCGGCTTTTTAGCACTTTGCCGCATCTCGCACACCCCACAGTGACGGGAATAGCACCCATGGAGGGAGGAGGGGGCTGTAAAAATGTAACAACGGGTGGTGGGTGTCAAATCTGTCAGAGTGGTGTTTCTTCATGTGTGTGTTCGGCTACAGTGATGTACGAGTGCGAATGAAGTGTGTGTTCATGTTGCCACAATGGCGTGTGAATAACTGAGAGTAACTGAGCTCTGTGTGTGTGTGTGTGTGTGTGTGTGTGTGCATGTGTGACGAGGTGTTGCAGAAAGTCTGATCAGTCTGAGCGCGCTCAGTGTAGCAGCATGCTGGAGGAGAGAGAGGAGTCACTCTGATGTGAAAAGTCAGACATTTAAATACGTTTTGCTTTTTTTAAATCACGTGATTTATTAACAGATTGAAAAACTCAGCGTTTCTTTGTTGTTTTTGAAGGTATTCTCTGTGTTTCTGTTTTTAAAATGGGTTTCTGGCTGAATTTTGTTCCACCTCCACAATCTGTGTGGGCGGAACATTACTTATTATTTGTGAAACACAAAATAAACTTGATTATTATCCTGTTTTAATGTGAGGCTGAAAAACAGCTGGATACACAGGCAAGCGAGAGGTTAAGAAGGATTTTTTTTGTCTCCTTTGGTTAAACGCAACATTTAAATCAAACCAAAGCAGACTCCATACATTTTCTTCAGAATAATACAGCACTTTTAAAGCTTAGATTTCAGTATTAGTATTATTAATACTGCAGTAGCAGTATTAGTAGAGAGAGACTTTCTTGCCTCTTCTGCTAACGACCAGCTGGGATTTCAAGTCAAACTACACAGACTCCCTTTTCTTCTGCGTTTTAAAGGATTTAAATGTACACACACACACACACACACACACACACACACACACAGAAAATGAGGACACAGCATCTTAACAATGCATTATGTGGTGGGCACAAAATGTTGGTGTTAAAATTACATCCCAGCTAGCAGGGAACGTTCCCACAACAGTGGATAATGTTATCTACAAGTTGCTATAATGTTTTTAAGAAAATCTTTTAATCTAATGTTGAAAGAACATTTTAAGGATATTTCTCATCAAGTAATATTCCTGTGAGGTTAAGTGCTGACTGAGATGTAATGTTTGATCTGAAACACTCTGAGGATGTTTTGGTGATGTTAAGAGGTGACAGATTAGAGAATTTTTTTTCAATAAAACTTACCCACAACGTTACATGAGAACAAAGGACGAACGTTTTCAAAGCAGCATTCAGAACATGCTGAGGACTGAGATTACAGACCTTTTTTTAAGATGAAAATGTAATGTGATGTGATATGAAAAACCCCCAAAAAGACATTTTTTGATGTTTATAGAGAATGTTGCTCTATGTTTAAGAAAAATGTTCTGGGAACTTAAAGAAAACTTGCAGCTGAAAACGTTACTAAAACATTCAGTGGTTGCATTTTAATGTTCTCAGAGTGTTTTAGGACCAAAAATGCTACCTGGGATGCTGAATCCACGTGAACAATGTCTCTGCAAAGTCCAAGAGGACCTTTTGTCCACGTCCTCATCCAAACTCATCACATGGTGCCGCTCTGTCAGTGACCTCCTGTGTCTGCTTATGACGTTTTAGGAATCCTTCTGCATCAGCTGTTTATGCTCCGGGACGCCGTTACGGCGATGTCAACAAATGCACATGACGGGATGAAGCCGTACGGTCTTTATGTTTACACAACAGCACACAGTGACCAACGCCAACGGTCACGACGGTTAGTTTTAGGTAAAAGATGCACATGGTTAGGTGTAGAAAATCACACACACAGTCACAGGGAAAGTGAAGTCCGGATTCCTATAAGAGAGCAGGTTTCACTCTTTAAGCAGACTCGCGCTCTTCATATAACGTGGCACTCACACGGTTATGTTCAGCCGAGTTCGCAAGTGACGCCGCCGTCCGGCCGTTTAATAACAGCCGCTTCCGTCCAAGCGAGTTCTCATCTGACACTTCAGCTGTGTTCTGATTGGACGTGGAAGGTGGCTTTTGGCTTTACGCTTGTATGCCGAAAGCACTGACAGAGCGGCACTATTTGACAAGTTCGGAGTGAAAACGGGCTGAAGTATCTTCACAGTGTGTCCTCTGTGTCTCCTCAGTGTCTCTGCAGTGTCTGCTTAGTATCTCCTAGGTGTCTCCTTTTTGTCTCCTTGGTGTCTCCTGTCTTTCTCCTGTGTTCCCTCAATGTCTCCACAGTATCTTCTCTGTCTCCTCCCTGATTCCTTTGTCTCCTCACTGTCCCCTTGTTGTCCCCTCCGCGTCCTCACTGTGTGACTGTCGGTCGATGTGTTTTCACAGCACTGGTGTCCCGCTGGTTTCAGGTCCCACAGATGGACCGAGAGATCAAACTGTGTCTGTTAATGTCACCTCATCACGGACCGTCACTGCTGAGCCTCGGCAGAGACACTCGAGCGTCCTGAGCCTCCACACGGCTGATCTGACTCCAAAAATAACCAAAACTTCAGTGACTGCTGACAAGCTGCAGCTATATGACCACAAGTATGTGGACACCTATGTCCACACCTTATGTTCTGTGTTTATGCACATTTACACTCTCAAGCAGTTTAGCATCAGCTTATACTCTATAATCTCATAACTCTAAAGTCTGAGGAGGGGGGTCTTTAGTGTCCAATTTGGCAGATTATGAATCTGATCAGCAGCTGATTGGCTGTTTCTCCCAGTGAGTGATCACCTGACTGAAATGATCCAATCACATCCTGCTGTTGTTGTTGTTGTTGTTGGACGAGAGTTTACAGAGAGACGTCTGAATGAAGTGCAGCCCTGACAGGATAATAACCACACACACACACACACACACACACACACACACACAGACACACACACACACTCACTCAACAACCCTGTTGTTGTTTCGCAGATCTCCATGGCAACAGGTTCACTTATTGTCTGACCTGCAATCTCTTTAGCTGAATGTACTGTTCCAGGAGCTGCAACACACACAGAATAATAATCACACACACACACACACACACACACACACACACACACAGTAATTTCATGTTCTGTGTCTGTTATTTATATATTTATATAAGAGCCACAGTTCAGTATGAAGCCTCTGAGCGACACGGGAACAAACCGTCTTTAAAGAGCAAATTTCACCTGTTTTACCTCAACAATTTAAATGACACTCTCACCAACACAAACGCTGTAAACCTATGGCATCGCTTTATGCAACACACTCTCAATCTCTTCTTCTATTCTCACTCTGTCATGTGGTGCCGCCCGAGTGCGTCGCATGTAGATGCCCCCGGTGATGTCCGTCAGCGTAGAAGGTGTCTTTTGGCGTCAGACTTGTGCGCCAAAAGCACCGACAGAGCGGCGCTTTGTTACGAGTTCAGAGAGTGAACGGGCTGGCTTATATATGTTTTTGTGCATCTGCATTGACATCTGTGGATTCAAGGTGCAAAAACATGGTGCATGTGAACGACCTTTACTCTTTTAACCCTTTCGTCATCAGTTTTCTTGTGCTGTGCTCAAACGCCTTTCACAAGCGTCTAAACCTCTGAAAGCTGAGAAAATTCTCCCCTATTTTTTAAGATTTACTGTTCTTTTTTTTTTAAAATTGTATTTTAGATTTATGAGTCTTGACTTTTGCAGCACTTTGTCATGCACCACAGTCAGAATGATTCTTCAGGAGTGAGAGAGGAGCTGTGATTTCATAATGTCAATATAAAGAAAGTTTTTTGATCTTTTTAAAAACCTGAATCAGAGTTCATAGATCTGAGAACTTAGAATATTGTGATAATCTTAAATTGTGGTTTCTCATTTCCATAAGCTATGAGACATAATCATCAAAATTAAGAAAAAAAACACAGGCTCGAAATATTTCCATTTACCTATAATGAATATACAATATATGAAAGTTTACCATTTTAAATGAAATTTAAAAAAGAAAAAGAAAATTGAACTTCTTCCCGATATTCCAATTTTTCGAGATGCACCTGTACGTGTGAGCCGCTGATGATGAAGATACATGAAATCAGAGATCCAGACTCGTCTCTTATTCTCTCATTGCAGCGGTGAAAGTGTAAAGTTATTGTTGTAATGTGGAGACGCAGAGGAGGAGGAGGAGGAGGAGGAGGAGGAGGAGCAGGTCAGTGAGGAGCTGTCAGAGTGGGAGTCTGGATTTCCTGAAAGCAGACTGTTGAACTGCCGACTCACCTCCCATCAAAGTGTGAGTCAGTCGCAGAGATTTGTGCACACACAACAGCTGACTGATGTTACTCTCTGACTCCGCAGCAGATCTGTTCATGAGCGAAGTCTGAAAAAGAACAGACGGACTTCAGATGTCATCCACCTACACCAGAAACTCCTCAGAGCTCCACAGTAAAAACCGCTCCGTTTGTCTGATTGTTTCGGTCCACAGTCGGCGAGTTCAGACAATTAAAAAAAACACTTGATTAAGGTCAAAGGAAGATTATGTTCATGGTGTAAAAAACAAAACCTCCCACAGAGAGCAGATTCTTTACATATTGGTCTAAATTAAAACCAAAAAAACATTCATTCCTTTGCAGCAGAAAACTAAGGCCTCAGTTTTTCATCATCGTCCACAGTCAGACACCAAACACTGAAATACACTTTTACTGTAAAGAAGTTCATGCATACAGATGTTTAAAATTAGATTTCCTTCTATGATCAATTTTTGTATATTTTTGGGTTATTCTCTGCCTTTATTTCAACTAGATCTTTAAGTTTCAATATTCCTGTTGATAAATAAGTTCATTAGTGTTGTAATGGTTATGAAAAGGTTTTGTTTTGGTGGCAGTATCCCACCAAAATCAACCACAGAAGAAACCTCTGAGGTCTGTGTCCTCTGCTGCTGCAGGACCTCTGAAGCCTGTCCTCCTCCCCGTACAGGTGCACCCCGTTAGGTAACGCAGCACACCTGAGAGGAGAGAGGGACCCCAGCACAGAGAATACACACAGCTGTGACAGAGACGCAGAGACGCAGAGACGCAGAGATTACGCATTAAAGCTACGTTTGCTGCCTTCTCGTTCTCCACCGGTGCCTCCGCTGTTTTCTCTGCCGGTGTCTCCGAATGTCTCCTTGCTCTTATTCTCCGCCCGTGTCTCCAAATGTTTGCTCCACTCTCATTGTCCGTCAGTGTCTCCGCTGTTGTCTCCACTAGTGTCTCTGCCGGTGTCTCCCCCCTCCCTCCTTCTGCTCCGTGTGTGTGTGACGGGGACATGATGAGAGGACGTGATGAGAGGACACGCTGGACGTGGTTTGAGTTCAGGTGTTGTGAGTTTGCAGCTCGGTTCTGCTGAAAGAATAAACTGATATCTGATGTTTTATTCTTCCAACAGCAAGCAGAACAACATGTAAATGTGCAGAGATCACAGCAGAGCCGTGACTTAGGGACTGTTCTGTAGCTGTGCTGCTTCCAAGATTTCAAACACCCCAAATGAAATCTTTCGCCATCAAAATATGTTTATCATACTTATGTAAACAAGGTCTGTTAGCCCTAAATCCTAAAATGACAGTAAAATGTGGTAATGTGTTGGATATGCTTTAAATAACAGTCAAAACAGGGCGGGGTCTCAATGACCCCAGAGGACAAAAGGTGTATGGCAGTTCCAGAGGACGTTACGGATGTCTTGCATTGTTTTTTGTGTCGTGCGGGGTCATACTGGCGTGTTTTTTGGGGGCTCAGTTCACACTGAATCCTGTTACATCTTTAGAGTCTTGATGTGTTTGTGAGGAGGTGAAACAGCAGAAAGCTGCTTTCAGTAACGACAGGAGGTTTGTTAGGAACATAAGGTTTGAGTCATTTGAACCCAAAAAACATCACTGTCTTCTTTTTCCGGTTCGGACTCTCTCCTTTCTTTTTGTACCTTTGCTGCTGACGAATAAAGTTCTGCCGTCATGAAGTTTGGAGCCAAAGCATCATCTTCTGTGACTCATCTTCGTCGGCCTGTTTTAACACACGTCTATAAATAAGGACGATTACTACACGGCACATTTTCAGCCACGGGGAGCCGAACCCGGGCGCAGTGAATCACGGAGAGGAAAGACGTATAATGGATGAAGATTTTACAGCTCTGTGTGTCAGGATAAAACAGCACGATTATTAGATCTCACGCACTTCTGATGGGATTACTGCCGGACGTCACGTCCTCCTGGCCTCACATGGAAAATTTAATCTGTCATACTGAAGCAGATCACTTCCTGCAGGTTAATCTGTCGCTCACACAGCACCTGGATTAATAACAAACCGAACAAAATTATGTTTTACTGCCACATCTCCTCTGGCTCAGGATGAAGCTGCTCTGATCATTCAGTGAAGATGTTTTTCATGAAAACAGGACGATGCCGCCGGCGTCTGCTGCCCTTCACCGTCCGCCGAGCAAACTTTGATCGTTTCAGGCGTTATTCAGTCTCATGTAGGAGGAAGATCTGAACAAGAAAGATTTCCATGGTTACGACGTCAAAGCATCAAACCACTTGATATGTGGACTGTCAACACAGGAACAAGTCAGTCTGAAGTTTGTTCTGGTTTTAACTCCGTGGAGTCCAGGACGCTCTGAGCATTCATTTTTATCTCCGTTTAGCATCTTATGAAATGTGCATCACCTCTTTTCTTTTTTCTATTTTTTAACATACAAACTCAACCATGAGTCTGACGTCCTATTTCGTCATTTTAAAGCAGCCAGAACCTAAAATCCCCCAAACAATAAAAACATTTCTAGTGTGTAAAACTATAACTTCACTTTTTATGCACAGAAATATAGCAGAAAAAGTGTTAAAAAAAAAAAAAAAGAAAGAAATAAACAAAACAAACCTAAGCATTGTACGTTTCTGCAAATTCCAAAGTTTTTTTTTTGTTTTTTTTTACATTTTTATACATATAATATCAATGTTTCTAATCTGACATAGTTTTGATTACATGTATCTGAGAGCTGAGTTTCTCATTGTGGATGTTTTGCTTTTTAACCACCAAACGAGGGTGATTCTCGGGAGCCCGTTGCTGTTTTCCCAGCTGGACCAGTGCCACGAAAAGCGGACCTTATTCTACGTTTTATGGCGGCGTTTCCAGCTGAGCTTGTGACATCGAGAGCAGATGTTTTAAGGAAAACATGATCTTTTTCTGACAATGAGCATGTGTTTTTTGTGCCTAAAGCTAGTCATAAGTCATCATTTAACATGCATAAATTGACTCCCTGTCCTGAAACATTAACAGACGCAGGCCGATAACTAGTGTTTCATATGTAGATGTGAACGCCGATATTTGGCCATTCAGTATGACTAAGAGTTAATCCACAGCGACAAAGGATGCTAAATGATTTTCCATGTGTATTGTTTCTGTATGTAATTCTGACACATTAAAATGACCACAGCCTCTGAGTGGTCATTTTAATGTGTTAAAAATTACATGCCATCACGTAACACTGTGTTAAAGGTCGTGATTCGTCATTTCACGAACATCTCTGGGATCAGATTGTACCTGTGGTTTTCAAAAATGTACAATACCAACAATTATTCTGACAGTTTATCAGCATCTCATTTTAACCGCTTTATGTCTTTGTCATTGACATTATGCCTGTAAATCCCTGAAAATGTTAATAATTCACAGTTTTTGAGAAAAAATTCTCTCAACACAAACGTTACGTAATTAGATACTGTGAAAGCCGTTACATAAAATGACTCACGCAAATGTTCTCTGCCTCTTAAGGTTTGATTAAGTTTATATAAGTGTTTATACAAGATATTTAAGTGTGTTCGACCGTTTGTTCTAATGAGGAGTAACGACATGACAGACTCACCGAGTTATTAACAAGGTAATAATCCTTAAAAACAATATGCACTTATTGTGACAATATTAGCACCTGTTTGTTCTGTTTGTTTGTCGTCCAAACGCTAACCTGTTGACCTGCCACACACACACACACACACACACACACACGCACACACACACAGAGAGAGAGAAAGAGAGAGAGAGAGACACCTCACTTCTGGCATCATCCTTGGTAATAAATGGAAGTAAATGGAGGCAAGGTTGAAGCGTGGGAGGGCTGTCAGGAGTGTGTCTGTGTGTATATATCTATATGTGTGTGTGTGTGTGTGTGTGTGATTGTGTCTCCTAGCAACCAACACACTTCACTCTCTGCAACAGATAGATAGATAGAGTTATTGAATATGACGGAGGAATCTGTTCTTTAAATTTTGACTTTTTTCCACACAAGTTGAAACATCAGCCGCAGTGACTGATGTATCAGCTGACACACACCTGCAAACATCATCGCCCACGCCACCCATGACGTCCACGTTGTTAACATCATAGAGATATACACGTAGACGCTGCAGTGACTGTAGACGGGCCTCCATTGCAGATTTGCGCAAAACGTAAGCGATATTTTCAAAATGTCGATACAACACAGTTGCTAGATGACTGCGTGTCCACTGAGTGATGTTGTGCGTAGGGATGTAACGGTCTCCGATTATCACGATAATTTTAATCATCGTGATAACTGCAGACGGGAATGAGTCATAATACCCAGAAATAACTGAGCTTTTAATCACTCTCGGTTCACTCTTCTGGAAGTGGGTGAGTATTTCTGAATGTGTTTTCTGTCAGATGTCTGAAATAAAGTCTGCGGTTAACACGAGCTGAAGAGACTTTCACGTTTTGTTATACGACATGAGTAAACACCTCACTGTGAACTTTGAAGCTTTTAGTGTCTTAAAAAAGTGGCGAAATGGCTTTGTAGTGGTTGGTGATGTCATGTGACTGTGGTGTAGTTCGTTTATAGACTATCATCAGCTTTTTACTTTTTGTGATTGTGTTTAGGTTTCAAGAATCATAAAAGTGACCTTCGTTTGTGGAGATTATCAGGAACCGTCGTCAAATACCACCACTTTTGCAGTGATTTTGGTGTAAGATCCCGACGCTAAAAGCCAACTTTCACAGCAGAGGTCCGTTTCACAAAGCAGGTTTAGTGAAAACTCTGAGTCTGTTAACCCTGAAATAAGGGAAACTCTGAGTTTTCCGTTTCAAAAAGGGAGGTAACTCAAACCAGAGAAAGAAGTGTAACTCTAGCCTGTTTCACAGAGAGGGGTAATTTAAGCTCTCGGTCAGTTACCGTAGTAACAGACTCTATGAACCTAACCTGGTCGGGACCAGGTTTTTCTCAATGAACCTCGAGTTTCTCTCAGTCTCCGCCCTCTTTCAACCACATACGCTATTTGATTGCCTCATTCATTCATTCAGTCAGCAGGCGAGTGTCGGAGTATAGTTCTGCCGTCTGTCAAAATGGCATGCCCTTTCATCAATGATCCAGTGGATGAAGGAGCAGCATTACTGCGCAGAGAATTAGGCCTAAATATTCGTCGGGAGATTGTTTTCAGACCGCGGATAGATGTCCTCGCATTTCCGGACAGTTATCTTTTTGAGCGGTACCGTTTCACATCACAGTCCATATTATACATACACAGCCTAATCCGTCCTTACATTTGCAACATTACCAACCGCAGTCACGCTCTCACATCCCATCAGATATTGTGTGTTGCGCTGCGGTTCTTTGCAAATGGCAGTTTCTTGTATAATGTCGGAGGTGCAGAGCATTTAAGCAAGGCAACTGTATGCAGGGCGGTCAGAAAAGTGTGCCTGGCCCTGAAACGACTTTTACGCATCGTTGTCGTTTTCCGTGGACATAAACCTGTCAGAGCCATCAAAGAGGAGTTCCACAGGACTGCAGGTAAATGATGTAGAGATCTGTTAAATTAATTTTGAATCATATTCCGTTAATGACATTGTGCTGCAACCTCAGACTGGGATTAGTAATTTTAATTTCTTTTAGGATTTCCCAGTGTGATTGGCTGCATAGATGGCACACACATCCCCATCCCCACGTGCGCTTCTCCCCCGCGGGATTGCACCTAAATGAAATAAAATGAAATAAATTAATACACTACCATTCAAACAGTTTTCCCCTGTAATAGTATTGTGATTGCGAAGGACTACGTTTAAACTTACGCATTGACCCGGGCAGCAATGTTCTCCCACGCCGTCTCCCTCTCTTTTGCATATGAGCGCATTAAAATTTCCAATTCGAGTGGGGTGAAGAACGCAGCCCTCCGCTTCCCCGTTGCCATGGTGACTCATCGAATCGGGGCTCCATTGATGCTGGCTTTTTATAGTTGTGGTGCACGCGCTTAACTCCAGGTGAAACTACTCCGAGTTGATTAAACCAACTCAAATCAGCTCTTCTGGAAACGGAAACTCAGAGTTTCCCATCTCAGAGTAGATCAACTCAGAGTTCAGGGTTACACTCAGAGTTTGTTGAACCTGCTTTTTGAAACGGACCCCAGTAAGATACGCCAAATGTCTTCAGCTGAGAACGGAGTTGACAGAACCATTCGTGGAGTCATGATACACTGCCTTACAACATCTGCTGCGGCAGCATGATACGCGGATGGTCGGCGTCAGTTAAGAACGTGGCTGGACGGAACTTGTCACGTCTGCGTGATACGACGCCCACGATGTGCTTTTGTTGACATCCCGCTGTCAGAATCCCATAATATAAACAGTAGACACGGAGGGATACCTAGAGCATAATATGCAGACGCAAAAGTCCACTGCAAAGCGGCAACATGTGATGACTTGGGATAAGATAACGTGTTCTCATCCCAATTCGTCACATGGTCACCTTCTGCGTCTAGTTATGACATTTTAGGTCTCCTTCTGCGTCAGCTGTTTACTCTTCTGGGATGCTGTTAGCTCGGTCCTTATGTTTATGCAACACTGCCGTCACGATGGTTAGGTTTAGGCAAAAGAGGCATATGGTAAGCTGTAGAGGCAAAAAATATCACATCATCAGCAACATTTTTGCCCGACACCGTTCTATTGCGTGTGTCTACCTCAGCCAGTTCTGTCCAACCGTGTCCTCACTGTAAACATATGATGAGGCGTGCCTTGTGCCCATTTGCCATCCGATGGCGTATAATAACAACACCACCAGTTCAATCCAAGTGCATTCTCATTTGATGTCATCAGCCCACGTTCTGGTTGAATATGGAAAGTGGCTTTTGGCGTCATGCTCGTACGCCGAAAACACTGAATGAGCGGTTCTATTTTTCGAGTTCGGAGTGAGGATGTGTTTTTGAGTTTACCTTTTAATGCAACAAACACGTTTTCTCAAACGAACTGTTTCACCGAAATAAAACCTGCAGAAAATGTGACAGCAAACTCAATAACTAAAATGTGACGAGTCCAAATGATTCAAATAAAGTTTCAGCCATGACGGAAGTGCTTCTAAAATCCTGGTTAAAGCTCCGATCCAGATTCTTATTACGTTTTTAGATGTAATTTGACAATGAAACCCCAAAAGGATGAATGAATAAACAAGTTATTGAAAACCATCAGTTTATTCAGTAGATTATCCAAGAAGCAGAAATAAATATTAGAATTCACATGTTAAAGAGAAACTCTTTTCAAATTAAAGACTGTGCATTAACTCTTCTTCTGCACAAATTTCCCGTCATCCATCCTTCAGTCCAGAGGCTTCCCTCTCTTCTCTCCTCCTCCCTCCCTCCTCCTCCTCCTCCTCTCCAGCCACTGTTGACGTCCATGGCTCTGTCACCCGCATCACCGGTTTCCACGCTGTTCTAGTCCAGTCATGTAGTCATTATGGCTCTCCTTCTTCCCTCTGTCTCCACATCCTGTCTCTGTGTGTGTCCTCGCGGCTCTCCCGCGCTTCTCCTCTCACTTCTGCTGTAGTTCATCAGTCGTCGTTTGGTGTCGGAAACTCTTTTTTTTGTTGTTGTTTTTGCGCTTTTTTTCTGACGCGCCCAGGAGTTGCGCGCGTCCGAGCACCTCTCCAGCTTTGACTCCCGCCTCTGGCTGTTCCACCTGGACCCGGCGGCTCACGTTCATTCCCCCCCCCCCCCCACGGTCATTTCTCACCGTTAATTGTTTCCTGGCAGCGTTGGAGACCACCGGGGAAAAGGCTCGTATGAGTGCGCCTCCGCTGATCCGTGCGCCCAGCCCGCTCCCGTTCTCAGGGGGGACAAACAACACCAACACCGGGGGAGGAGGAGGTGGCGGTGGTGGAGGAGGGGGGGGAGGAGGAGGAGGTGGCGATGTGATCTCCTTCCACATCCAGATCGGGCTGAGCCGGGAGCCGGTGCTGCTGGACGCTGCAGAGCTCAGCCTCAGTCAGGTCCGGGAGGTGGCGTGCTCCATCGTGGACCAGAAGGTAACCAAAAGTAAAGTCCTCAGCGGACACTCTAACTTCTGCAAAAGTTTTACTAATGTGCCGAAAGTTACAGTATCAAGTTGAAATACTGCAAGTTTTTGGTGTAGAATATTGATGCATGAAAGGCAGAATCAATATTTATATTCCTATATATATTTGCAAAGAAATTACAGTTAAATTCAGACTTGAAATTATTATTTTTTCTGTTTGGCTCGATTCCAATCTGTGAAAGAAATGTGACAAACCTGCAAAATTAAACAGAAAAAAAAGCCATGGAGTAAATGAGGTGCATTTATTGAGAAAAGGTGAAAAGAAAAAGAAAAGTAAAATAAAATACAGTTACAGAAAACATTAATAACCTTGATTGGGGTATTGGAGCAGTTCCTGATTATGGGCCCCGGGGCCCCATCACAATTCCTTTTAGTCCATTTAGGATTCGTTGTGTCCTGACTGGTTTAAATAAACGTAATTTTGTCACTTTTCCAATGAAAACATTATATTATATAGCTTTTTAAAAACTTGCTTTAAACTGTAAAGAGACAGAAACCCTCCACAAAGAGATGCATAACGACAGGAAATAGACACAAAACAACCACCAGGAGACACAAAATGAACCGAAAGACACACAAAACCTCCTCAAAGATCCTCAAACACCTGCAAAAAAATGCTAAATGATTTCAAAGACCCCAAAGTGATGCAAAACGTTCTCAAAGGAACTCAACAACAACCTCAAGAGATACAAAACGGCCTCAGATACACATAAAACTAGTCCGAAAAGATGCAAAACATCCCCAAAGATACTCAGAACGACATCAAAGATGTGCAAAATGAACACAAAACGGTCTAAAAGAGACAGAAAAACAACTGTAAATAGACTACACAACTGCAAACAGACGCTAAACGACCTCAAAGTTAATCAAAATGACCACAAAGACACACCAAACAACAGCAAAAAGATGCAAAACCCCATAAAAACACAAAATAGCCCCAAAGACACGTAAAACAACTGCAGATTGATGCAAAATAATTTCAAAGAGAGTCAAAATACTCGAAAGACACTCAAAACATTGTCAAAGGAAAAAAAGCAGCTGGAGGTAGACTAAAATAACCCCCAATAAATTCAAAATGACCTCAAATAGATGCAAAACGACAATAAAGAGGCGAGAAGAAACCACAAAAATATATAAAACGACCACAAATTTACAAAAACAACCACCTCAAAGACACAGAATAACCAGAAATAGACTCGAAAAATGACCTCAAAGAGCCATCGTTTAGGACGTACTGAAACGTGTGACGTGTAGCTGGCATTTTCCCACACACAGTTACAGTAAGTGTGTGTGTGTGTGTAGGAATATTCAATATCATGTATGGATGATGTGCAGTGCCACAGGCGATGCCATCTATAGAAACAGTTTCAGTCAATGACACAAAATTAACCCTTTGTGACTTGTTGGACCCTCATATGACCAACACTTCTTCAGTACACCTCGCTTTATTCAGAGGCTATTTACGGTTTTGGGGAAAAAAAACAAAAACAGATCAAATAAAATGCTGAAAATGTTCTTAAATTCTTTGGTTGTTATCATCAGATCATTGCAGAAACGGAATTTCAGGAACTTAATGTCTGTCTGTGTTACTGTCTCAGGATCAGTGAGGATGCTGCAGATTCGACCAATAATGAATCTTAAAATTGACACATTTTGTTCGAGACATAATTTTTCAACACAATGAGGCAACAACACAGAGTCACCTTGTTATTCTTGTAAATGTGCTGCTGGCCACAGTGTGATGTTTGACTGGAGGCTGGAATGGAGACGTGCAGTCTGTGGGGTTTTCTTTTTGTTTTGTATTATTTTCCTGGGTATTTTTCTGTTTTAATACATAATTGTATGAGGAAACAGGCAATTTTGTATTGTACATACTTATTTGATCGTTTTTCGATGGTAAGCTGTTTTTTTCTAGAAAAGTTGCCTCTTTGTCTGCAGGCCGGGCTTCTTGCAGTATGAATAATGTTCGACAAGTAAGCAAGGCTGAAGTGGAGTGGAGTAACCATAGAGTCGTGAAGGGATGACGTATTTTTGTAGCACTGGTTCCCTCGTCAAAAACCTTATGGTATTTTTAAATGGGATTATTGATTATCACCAAAAATTAGCTCTGTGACGAACATGAGTTTATGATACTTACAGGTTTTGTTCAGCGTGATAATCTTCACAGATGAACACCACTTTTATGTGTTTTGAAGTGTAAATGAAAATCTCCAGAAGCAAAAAGCTATTGTTAGGCTATTCACGAAATGTCACCACTACAAACACTGTCGAAATACGTTAAAACACGATCGAAAAATATTATCAACAGATAAATCTACAAGTTGGACTGTAGCTGTAAAGGCGGTGAGAAGGTTTGATGAGTTTCTGTGTCCGGTGTGATGACGTGATAAGATTAAGATGCCTAAAACCTAAAAGGTTAAAAATTGGGTTTGCACGGACGTATTTTAAGTTGCAGAAGAAAACATCTAAATATCTTTAGCCCTTTAGACCTTATTTTAGGCATTTTACTGAAAACCCATTAAAAAAACCCAGAGACTTTGAGACAGAGGAACCGGAAGTGCAGAAATGCTAATGGATTTCCGCGTTTTAGGACTCATACTTCACCACTGTATTGGATGCCTCTAATTACCATGTGCTCCTCTGTGTTGCATGAAGTAGCGGTCTCTTGCAAGTAAAAGACTTGTTCAGAAGGTGAGTGGGAGCTTTTGTAATGTGATTGGCTTTTATTTCAGCTGCTTAGGGTTAGCAGAAAGTTTAACTGTAAGCGCGTTATGAGGATTCATCCACTGCGAACTGGAAACAAATTAACAGCTCTCCAGTGCAGAAATTACAAAGATTTCCAAGTTGCTCTGATCCTTTGTGGATGCAAAATGTGACTAAAAAGTCGCGATTGGAGCTCTACAGATAGAAAAGCACACGCCTCACCGGCTCACACTATCGCCACAACCACTCATTAAGGTTAGACTGTTAAACCCGATGATTTATTCTCTGTAAGCTGGAAACAAATTAACAGCTCTGTGGTTCATGTACTTGAAGTATTTGCAATATAATGGTGCTCTGTGGTCGCAAAATGTGACTAAATCGTCACATCGTCATTTTATACATTGCATGTGCATATGGAACAAGTCGCACTACATCAAGTGTATTTGATTTATCAACCACCCCTTTTCCAGAGGGAAGTGGGGACTGGGATGACATTGGAATTATTTTGGTGGATATTGTTAATAGTGAAGACAAATAAGTATTTCATTGCTGGAAAGATGTTCATTTCATAAAATGTCTCTGCAGTAGGAAGATGCAAATACTTTTGAAATTGGTGCTGCATAACAGAGAAAAAGGTCTGTGGCGTTCACTTTCGCTCAAGAGATAGAAAACCTACAACTATCAGTATGCACTGCACTGCACGGACCAATGAATGCTCTTGTGGTTGTAAAGCCTGAGTCGATCATAGCACATCTGCATTGTGGTGGTGATATAAACGGGCGAACCATAAATTAAACCTAAATTTTAGCTACCTTACTGCTGCTTTACTATAAATCCAGTTCAAGTTCGAGCTCTGAGGTGTGGAGAACTTCCTCTAAAACACTGTTAGATGTTTAGTTTCGTGATGTATCAGCTTTCCTCGGTGATGGGGAGAATCGTAATCAACGGGAGACCTCAGACGTATTTGCGAATCCTCTAGAAACACATGAAAACACAGCATTCCTCTGATGGCTCGCAGTGTGTTTAGCAGTATTTCCCTGCATGTGTAAAACATACAGTATGTGAGCCTGGAAACCGGCGATCTGCTCCGGCGTTAGTCAGCGCGGTGACTCACTCCGAGGCTCAGTCACTCGTCGTTGGAAACGGGATGAATTCTGCCTTTGTTCGTTAGCTCTGCAGGGGTTTCTCTGTTTTTCTGGCTTTTGCTTCATGAGCTGAAGCTGCTGCCAAGCATTCACAATTAAACCACACACAAACACACTCACACAGTGTCAGTGTCCTTATGAATGTGATAGATGTCCACGTTCTCACACACACACACACATGCAGACCGATGAGTTTGTGAATGTGAGCTTGTGTTTCTCTCAAATAATGACGCTGTTTTGAATATGATTTCTTTCTTAATGCCGAATCCATCCAAAATCCACGGCAAACGCCTCGATGTCAATATGCCAAGAAATATAATCGTATTTATATGTTTCGTCATCAAATTTTACTCAAGTCCTGTTGTGTGTATAAATCTTCAATTGGAAAATGTATACAGTGAGATACATTAAAATGTGAATAAAAGAGGAAATGCACTAAATGTGGTGCTACAAGATTCAGGATCAGGGTGGCGTCCTGAAGGGATCTGGATGGGACTGTGAGAGGATTTGGGCCTGATGGTGGAAGGTTGGAACAGGATCAGAAATAAAGGAAACACAGTCGTAACAATGTTCTGATGATATTCTGTCTAAATTAGGAGAAAGTCCAGTATAGGATCCGTTATTTTCTAACAGCAACTTATTCAACTAGATGATTAATTACCTGAAGATGTCAGTTAGGCTTAGGTGGTATCACGGTATTACGGTATACCAGAGTATTTAGAAGGTATGTTTTTCAATACTGTCATAAACACAGGTGCTGTGTGCATTGCACAGCATGCACCATCAGAGCTCAGTCCCCAGTCTTTTCTGGGGGAACAGGCAGCTGAGCTGAAAGACACAGTGACACCTGGTGGTGGAGGGAGAAGTTACAGGACTGTAAACAGCTGGAGGCCAGCAGGCAGAGAGACTGTGGGGAACAGCAAGTTATTTTTCCCTCTAACTCGATGAATCAAAGATTAATTTGGCCCAAACTGGAGCTGGTGATTGTTGGGACAGTGGACTTACTAACTAGATTACTAACTGGAGTAACCAAGGTAGTTTGGCTGGGTTTTATTTTGTTTCTGTCGGTTTTAAAACATTTTGTCAGTGTTTAAATGACAGTGTGAACAGGATATAAAGACAAAGCAAAAATCTCAACTGTGGTCAGTAGCGTTATTTTCTTTAGTTTTACTAAAACGAAAGTTAGATTTTGTTATACAGTTCTAATAAAATAGCTGGTTAATGTTGCAAATGCAATTTTAATATGGATGAGACAAACGCTGTATTGGAAAGGAATCGGGACAGGGTCTGGAGTGAATTAGTGAATTATAATTTGGGATGGTTTCTTGATGGGTTTGGAACTTCATTCGGACTGGATCAGGCGGTCGTATGTTACTGGAACCAGTTTAAGACGGGACGAAAATGGAATCATGGCTGGATCCAGTCACGATCAGGACAGAGTCAAAATGGGATGAAACAGAATTAGCAATTAATGTAATGATCATGTAAACATCATTGGACTGATTTTTTTCCTTCTGTTTTCAGGGCAGCAGAGGTCCTGATCGTTTATTTTCTGAGACAGAAAGACAGGAAACAAGAGCGTCCAGAAACTGAAAACATTTATGGTCCCGCTGGTCTTGTGTTAAAATCCTACATGAATCCATCTTTTTCAGATTTACTTTACAAATTAGAAAATGAGACAATGGTGGGAAAAACAGCTGCCTGGTGTGAATGTGAGCCACAAATAGAGATAAAAAGAGGAATATTTTTACACATTAGTGTGGACATTTCATCACACACACACACACACACACACACACACACACACACACACACACTCACTTATATTCATGGTGTGACATGTCCATTATCTCTGCTCAGATTCATTAATCGTCTCATTTCAGGTGAAAATCACCTCATTTCCCCACAGTGTGACTTTACACCTGAACGCAACACACACACACACACACACACACACACACACACACACACACACACACCTGGAAACTGAGAGCCAGTATGATAACGGCTTGACACTGTGCGACACACACACACACACACACACACTGGTAGTTGATTAAAGTGTTTGTTAGCAGGTTGTTTTGTACTCTACAGAGGAATCTAAAGTACAGCAGGTCACACAGCACACCTGTGTGACATCGCTCGCAACATGCCACACTTAACACTTCAAATGGCACAAAATGAACTGATTAACAGGAGGTGTGTGTGTGTGTGTGTGTGTGTGTGTGTGTGTGTGTGCGTGTGTGTGTGAGGGGAAAGAGAGCAGGTGTGTTTGAGATGGCTTTCTGTAAATGTTCTTAAAGCTTTTTAGAAACTCAAACTGTTCCTTTTACTGAAAAAAGTGTTTTTTTAGATTTGAGGGCCAATCACAGCAGTGTGTCGGTTGTTCAGCTGCTTCCTCATTGGCTGTTCTGTCACATAAAGACAACGGTGAACTTTGCATAACTTTATGTACGTGGCGCTGCTCGGCTGGCGACCTGGACTCATGCTCTGGGTGACTGCGATGAGTGTCGTGTGCAATGTGTGCACAATTTGTCTTTCTTGCAGAGAGTTGTTAATATAGCTTTACCTTTGTGTTGACATGCAAACTCTGGTTCAGACTTTCAGGTGTGAGCAAAAGCGCACAGCTGATAACCTACATAGTTTGTTTACATGAGTGCGCAGCTAATAATCTATGTGGTTTGTTGACATGAGCACACTGCTGATAACCTACATGGTTTGTTGACATGAGTGTACCGCTGATAACTGTGGTTTGTTGACATGAGCACTCAGTTTATAACCTCGCAGTTTATAACCTACGTGGTTTGTTTACGTGAGTGCATAGCTGATATTTTGGAGGAATCCTGCAGGTCACGTGCTTTCTGTGGGATTCCCATGGGATGGGAGGATACCAGGAGTAATGAAGTAATGACATTACATTTTTTAACCAGGTTGTCCTAGTTTAGAGTAAAGTAATTAAGATAATAACAACAACAACAACAACAACAACAACAACAATAATAATAATCTTAATTTATAGCACACCTTTTAAGATTCACATTAAAAAGGCAGTTAAGAAGCGGCAAATCATCACGTTTTTAAAAGAAAACAGATAAATACAACAATTACGAAAAGAAAAATTAGTGCATAAAAACCAACACAGAAAGGATGTGTTTTTAGACGTCATCTGATTATCTGATTATTGTAGTTTGATCACTGCAGATCAATATCAATAACATCTTCTATCGCATCATCACATCACTGAGGAGAAGCGCAGTCACATTCTTTAATCGTCTTTTCCTAAGTCCTTATGAATTTACCTTCACGTTTTCCTTGACCTTGTGACGTTTTCTGTCACAAGAATTCAAAGAAAAGTGATTAGGAAAGGAGATTATTTGCACTTGTCACCCGCTGTCTCGCTTTTTACCTGACAGTCAAAAAAGTCTTTAAGAGGGTCTGAAAAGTTAATTACTTAATTTAACGAGAAAATTATCAGGTTAGCCACACTGCCTCAGACTAAAATGAGACTAAATGTCTTGTGGTCTAATTTATTTAAATGAATCTATACATTTTATTAAAAATATTAAATTAAAATTAGGTGAACGACAGGTGAAATAAACCTCTGTGAGAGACCATATAGAGCAGTTTGTCTTCAGGTCTGTGGCGGTAAAGATGAACTTTTGTTCACAGTAATGACCCAAACACGTCACTGAACACACACACACACACACACACATACACACACACTCTGCCGCTCTGTAACAGTAATAATAAGGCTGTGTGTGCTGTGTGTGCTGTGTTTCTGTCGGTGGCGGTTTCTCCTTGTTGCCTGGCAACTGATGATGATTGCGGCTGTGAAGTGTCCTTCTAAGGGCCATTATGACACACAGACACACACACATACACACTGAATGAAGCAGAACAGATGTGTGTTTGTGTGTGTGTGTGTGTGTGTGTGTCATTGTTCTTTCTCTTTCATCTCCACTTTTTTTTATCCATTCATGTCTCTTTATTCATCTCAGTTTATGTCTTTTCTCTCGCTCTTTTATGGTTCCTTTTCTTTTTTTTCCCTTCCTTAAAATCTGTTGATATTCAATTTTTTTTTGTCAACATGTTCAGACTCAAAACAACACCACTAACAACTACTGTGTGTGCGTATCAAAGCCTGATATATCCTCTTTATCTGAGCCACAGAGCTTTATTGTTGTCCAAAATCTATTGAAAGCAAATAAATGAAACACAGAAAAATAAAAAATAAACTATATATTTGTGTTTTTAAATGTCTTCAGTAGAAACCAGTAAACTTACACAGTCAGAAAGTCAGATTGTATTGAGACGGTCTGACACATCATTGGTTTGAGTCTAAACATGAGATTTTTGAAAATCGAAACGTATTGTTCAGTTTGTGGGTCTTGTTTAATTTAGTTTATTCTTTACTAACCTTAAAACTGTTTTTATGTTTCTCTTTACATGTCTCAAATTTGACACAATGAAAACAGTTGTGATATTATTATAACTGCCAAACATGAATTTTGGAGGGCCATACAGCATCAGACTAAGCAGCCGATCCTTTAGAAATGTAAATTATTTTTCTTTATATTTGCATACACAGAGAAGCATCTGTTTGTTAGTTGTATTTATGTAATGAAAAATATATGATTATGCTAACATATCTGACTATGATTTTATTTGAGGTTTTTGTTGTGTTTTTTGGCTCATGACTGCAGGTGGTTATAATTGTTTTTTGCTTTATTTTATTTACCTATTCATTTTTTTTAGCATTATTTTAATTGGTTGATTGACGGTGAATTAATTATTATTATCTTTTAAAAGTAGTTGTATCCTTGCATAATTGTTAATATTACTATCATTATTAATTTGCTTACTTATTTTTTTTTTTTTTTATTGATTAATGTTATTATCATTATTACTGTTTTTTAATGCAATTTATGTTGTTTTGGACCCCAGAAAACTAACTTGTTGCTTATAGTAAACAATAATAAGGAAACCCTTATTTAGCAGTTTATAACTTTAGGTACGCTGTATTTATTCTGTGATATCTCTGAAGAAAACACATTTTTTGTGCCATAGATCCATCGATTTGAATCCATCTATCGATTAAATGAGCAACGATTCCGAAACATTGATGCAAAATATCGATTTGTATCATCCTCTTTTAGACGCGCCTTTATTTTGAAATTCTTTGTCACCGTCACGCAGCGTCACGCAGATGATGGCGAGCAGCCCTGAGACAGAGTATGAGGATAACGTTATTTACTGGAGAATAAATGATCAGTTTAGGGAAAAAATCGTCAGTTTGTTTTTGGAGAAGCTCGGGGTTAACAGACAGAGCACGTGACATACGTAAACAAAAGCTGTAACCAGGAAACAGGATGTACGTACCGGACATTGCTAACTTCATGCTAACGTTACGTTAGCGGCTCAGTTTCGACAATGTTAGCCTGAAAAAACGAGCGAGCGACATGAAATTCATCCGTGCTGTGAATGTGTCGGGAGACGCAGGGACTTAAACAGCGGTGAGTACAAGAAACATTAATAATAAACGTAAACTGGTTAAGTTAGGGGTGGAATAAAAGTCCGCTAGCTGCTAAGCTAATTTATGCAATGTAAAACGCCATAGGCTTATGCTAATAGCGTTAGCACGCTGTATTTGTGGGGGAACATGACTTGCAAAAGACAGTTATTTTGTCTGTGACACTTGACAGTGATTATTTTTGAGTTTTATACTTTGCTTAAAATATCTTGTTGTTAAACCACATTTTGAGGATGTTGGGAGAAGTTTGTTTTTAAGTTTTAAGAAAAAGACCATGGTCTCCCTGCTGAAAAAAGAAGGTTAAGATGGCTGACCAGCTTTTTTGGACCACTTTAATGCGTGTTTTCACACTATTTTTGATGGTTTAGCTCGTCTTTATTATGGTCACTGTCGCTGTTTTATCCATTAAAGTTCCTGTAAAATTAAAACCAAATCCATGTCTCTGAGTATGGAGACATAACAGTGTCATTAAGTCTTCTGTCATGTGTTACACTTACAGATAAATGTGCACAGCTTGATGATGTCAAAACGTCAAAGACCAGCTAAAACCAGCTAAAACCAGTAACAGCACCAGCACCAGCACCAGCTCAATCTGAGTAACTGCAGCTGCAGATAATTGCAGTGCAGTTAAAGTCTGACGTAGCATAAAGTGGGAATAATCAAAGATTTAAAGTCTATATTTATAGTGTTTCCTGCTGTTTCTCACTCCACCTTTGTTTATACTTTGTTGGTGTGTGAACACAGAGGACGCATAATATCTGTCTCTCTCTCACACACACACGTAGCTGCTGCTGTCACTGCGGATATCACTAAACAATAACACACACATACATCTTTATGGCTGGCATCACACAGCATGTCCTGTCGTCATGGTGATGACGCCCCCCTCGCTTCCTCATTGGATGTTCTGAGCGACAACCATCACCATCATCAGCATTGTACAGTAATTCCTGTTTTGATTTTATGTATATCTTTTTATATATATATATATATATATATATATATATATATATATATATATATATAATATATATACACACACACACACACACACACATATATAAGTCAGGTCAAGTCAGCTTTATTTATATAGCACATTTCATAATGTAAGCTCCATGTACTTCACACTCAACAAATATACACAAAATAAAATAAAAAAAAAGAAAATAGGTAAAATAGGCGTGAATGCATATTTACATACATATACAGAGAGGAGGAGAAAAGAAAAATGTAGTTGTAATATTATTAAAGAAATAAAGTTTCCCACCCACCAACTTAGTGTACAAAACTTCACTTTTTTAAATTGTTTTTTTGTTTGTTATTTAATTAATTTATTTATTTGTTTTAATTATGGTAATCTTTTTGTAACTTTTAATAATTTCTTGTCATTTTTCGGCTCTTTTTTTGTTAAGTTGCTCATTGCCCTACTGTGTGTTCGATAACCAACAGTTAAAGCCTGAAGAACACATCAAACTGACATTTAGTGGCCAGTTTGGTTTATAAAAGCGGTTTCAGCTGTGGTTTGTGAGTGTTTCTCTTCAGTCATTCAGTGATGCTGAAAATTTAATCTGTGTTTCACACCCTCAACGTACAGCTGTAGCGGCTCCAGCAGACCCGGTGTTTTTTTGTTTTGTGGCAGCGGGCAGGAGCAGCACAGGTGGAGCTAATAACATTAACGATGGCTCTGTTCCAACCAGTGTCCCGGTGAGGCAGCATTCACAACAGCAGCAGGGACCTGGAACTGGCTCATCTAAATGCTGTGTCGTTAATGTTATTGATTACACCTGTGCTCTCACCTGCTGGGAGAAAAGGCCTGACGCTGGTCTTTATTCTCTCTCATTCTGGATCTGTCCACACAGCGCAGAGAGGAGCTCAACGAGACAATTAATTTAATTTCCTTATGCCTCTTCTGGACTTTAAGTCTGTTTAGGGCCATAAAGCTTCTCTAAAACCCAAAGATGCAGATAATTAATTGATAAAGTACTTATACTTAACTTGGATAATTTGATTTGTTGCTACTTCATAGTTCTACTACATATTAAAAAAATAAATATTGTATTTATTGTATTTTTTAGGGCACTACATTTTTCTGACTGCCTGGGTATATTAGTTTAGTTAAATTTATTTTTTTAAACCAACATCAGTCCTAATTATACATATCAAATATTCATTATTTTCTGAATGAAAACACTTTAAATGTCAGTTTTTTGCTATGATTATACTATGTTTTTAGATGAAAAAAAGAATAAAAACACAAAAATGAGTTATTTTTTACTGTAAAATTAAACTCAGTGAAAGTAGCTTGATTTTGAAAAGCACATTTTGAGTGCAGAGTGGTATGAGTGTTAGTTTTTGACACTGCACAGATCTAAAGTATAAAAAATCAATGTTGCTGCATAATCCAAAAAAAAAATCAACAACAAAAAAAAATCAACTATACATGCAGTATACTGAAAGTAATTCATTTATTTTGTGTTTTTTGGGCAAATTGGCTTGCCTTCTTTTGAAAACATGGAAAAGGGGATGAGCAGCTTGGCATGAAGTTATATACAAAATGCAATAAATTAGTAGATTTGGATTTTTATAAAAAAAATAAAAAACTATATTTATGATTATAATAATCCAAATTATATATATGAAATTATATAGTAGTGGGAAGAATGCAAAAAACCACTTTAGTTGTTATTATTATTATTTAAGCACCTTTATCGAGCCATTTCTCTGTTTGTCTCTGTATTTTTAAAAAAAACGTGTCTCTTTTTGTTTTCCATTTTCTGGTAGTTTTCTTGGACTCTTTTTAATGTGCTAATTTTTGGGTCATTTTTTCTTAAGTGGCTTATTGCATTCTTCCCATCTTTAAGGGCACAATCGAGTAACTTTTCTCTGGTTTCATAGTGTTTAGAAACATTTTGAATTCATTATTCATAAGAGCGTGCTTCTTCACTGTAATAAAAGATCTGTCTCTGTCTTCTTCCAGCACTGCTGGCCAGTATCATACTGGGCTGGTCAGAGAGCCGGGCTGTGTGTGAGCTGTTAGTGGGTCAGCAGTGTGTGTCGGTATTGATCACGTGTTTACAGCTGCAGCAAACAACTCACACTCATCTCACAGCCTCCACATTTAGATTATCAAGCACACTCTCAACCCTTTAAAACATGAGCAAATTGGCTTAATTTATTTCAAAAACATGGGGAGAAGGCAAAGAGTTACCCACAAATCAACAAATACTAGCAAGAAAGTACAAGAAAATTACCTGAAAATTAGTTAAAAAATAAAAAAGTAAACAAAAAAATCTAATTAAAAAAAAGAAATTGCCTAAAAAAATTCTTAAAAGATATAATAATTTTCTGTAACACTATTTAAAATGTTACTATGGTAATTATAAATATAGTTGTAATTTTTTTTTTGCTTTTTGTCATTTTTGAAGAAATATTTTTTTAAATCTACAAATGTCTTGCAGTTTGTGGAACATTTCTGACCAAGTTACTGTCTGATTTGTGTAATATTTTAATGACACATTTTTAATACTTTATCAAGTGTTATGGCTCATTGACTTGCATTACCTTTTAGCTTAGGTTGTGTAGATTTTAAGGATATGAAGCATTTGAAGATACTCATAGAAAAGATGTGTTCCTAATTTAACTTTTTTCAAATCAAGATATTTTGTAATATTTTCAATTGTCTAAAAACTATTTTTTTTTTTTTTTTTTTTTAGAGATCGCATTGACCCTTGCGGATGAGAAACATGGTTTTGTTTTATTGATGTTTGCTAAAAATAAATATATAATAATATCTAAAAATAAACAACAGCTGGCTGAGCCTCTGCTCCAGGACTCCAATGCCCACAATGCCTCACCAAGAGTTTAATATATGCTAAAGTACATTGAGTACAGAAAGTATCGAACAGAACTGAATAATAGAGACGGAGGAGAGGAATCAACCTTGAGTTCTTGCTGCCATGACAACAAGACTAGCACTGCTGCCATGGCGACACACACACACACACACACACACACACACACATACGCAGTGATGTCTCTATAAAGTGTATTGTTGAGGATGTTGAGAGACACAGAGAGGTGAAGGCCTAATGAGTGAGAAAATAAAGAGTCTGCTCCTCTTCCTCTTCTTCATCTTCTTCACCCTCCTCTTCCTCCACGTCGTCTCCCAAATGTCTTCACCTCCTCCTGATCCTTTTCTTTCTTCATTTTCTCCTCTTTTTCTTATTTTCTTCTCTTCTGTAGCCATCAGCTCTAAAAACATTTTATGAATAAAATTTATAAAAATCAATGTTGCTGCTATTCGACATCAAGAAAATCAAGATAATCGAGAAGAAAATCTACTTAGCATGTAGTATAGTGAAACAAATTCATTTTTGTGGGTGTTTTTTGTTTATCTATTATTTTGTTTTTTTTTACTGTGTTTATTTTAAAACATAGCAGCATTGTCACAAAAAAAGGCATTTAAAGGGTGAAAATTCTGAAAAATAATGAATATTTGCCATTTATGATTAGGACTGATGCTGGTAAAAAAACAAAACGCGATGACAGTAGGAAATAATGATAAATTTGATACCAGTATAATGTTGTAATGTTCAAGCCAAGCGTTTTATAATAATTGTTTTCGTTGAATTACACCGTTTCCTCGTGGCCTGGCAGCAAATGACTTGAGGTCAGGTGCAACATCACACATTTAAAAAATGACTGCTGCACCGTGCACACAAACTTCAGTCATCATTGATCGCAGTTATTGTAGTATTTATAACAAGGTGTTTTATCAAAGATATTCTTCATCTGCGTTTTATGTGAGTGATTGTGTGTATCACTGATGTTGTGTAAATGGTGTTTCTGTGTGTGTGTGTGTGTGTGTGTGTGTGTGTGTGTGTGTGTGGTCGATAGCAGTCTCAGCGATGCCCTGCAGTTGGTCGATGTGTTGCTCATTTCAGCGACGCCTCATTGATCTACAGCGTAACAGTGAACTGCACCTTTAACTTGCTGTGGTTTCACTCCACTGTGTGTGTGTGTGTGTGTGTGTGTGTGTGTGTGTGTGTGTGTCTTTGTCTTTGTGAGGACCAATTAAACTTTTGATAATGACCTCAGACGTGTTTAAAAGCAACTTTTCACTCATATAATAGTCTCATCTCCATTTTTTCGTTCTCGTGGAGAACAGCGGCTGTCGGCTTAATGTCATAATTTCAATTTATTTTTATGGCAGAAAAAAAACTTTATTTTCAAAACTTTATGGAAACTTTTGCAGAATAATTTAAAATATAAATTGTGTACACCTGTGAGATTAACGTGTCCAGACGTGTCACAGTTTTGTCAGAATAATTCGTCCCCTTGCAACAGAAGTGACGTTTGTCATCATGAGATGACTGTTTTTAAACAAAATGTAATAAATCCTGTGACTGCAGCTAATTGCCAGATAATGTAATAAAAGCGTCAGGCTATTATTTGATTAATTTGATTGGATGGTCGCAGTCTGAAGTTGTCAGTTAATTAGCTGAAGTTGATAACAGGAGAGTGTTGGTTTGGCTCGTCTCTGACAGAGTTCTCTGTTCAATTCACCATGTTAGTGTTTTTATATTAATTTATTCTGTTAGATTATTCTGTCCATCAGCTCCTGATGATAATTTGAATGATTTATTCGTCTGCTGATGAAGATCAAAGCTCATTGTTTCCTTTTTCTTCTCTGTCTCTCTCTTTAATTTAGATTTGCTTTATTGTCATGACCATAATTAAAGAACAGATTCACATTTCTTTTTATGTAAGCAGCTTAAGATGCAAAACTCGGAGATGAGGCAAAACTTGATAGTTTTGCCTCATCATTATTGATAGAAATGAATAATGTCGCTGTAACTGCGTGACTGTTCGCTCTGATCTTTGTGCATTGAACTGTTTTTGCGACAAGGCTCATTTCCATACAAACGAGCCAATATTGCACCAAATGTATTCAAATTATGTAATTTAAATATGTACAAATAGCACAAGACCACAGAGATGCTGTTTGCGTGGCAGCGCAGTTAGAGGTGCATTTCACCCTTTCCAGGTGCTTTGAGAGTTTCTTTTTGTAAATCCAATTTCTCGAAGTTGGATTAACACACCCAGATAATTCGACAAGAAGTTGATTTCCTCTGTCATATAAACATCTAAGTTGAACTTTAACGGGACTTGGCGTTCTGGGCGTGCTCCTCATCACTGACTGGGGGTGCAGCAACTTTTTTTTTTTTTTTTTTTTTAATTAAGCACTAAGAAGGGACTTGTAATTTTAATTTTGACTTGAAATGGATTTTATATGTATATTGAATAAAGTCACACCCTAGCCACCCCCTTGCTGTAGCAGATACATTGAAGGCACACCAGCTACTTGGTTCGTTTTGGCATAAATTACCTGGTTTTTGGGAATACAAAAGTCACTCACCAGTCTGTCCCGTCGGCTCACTGCTCTGTCCCGTCGGCTCACCGCTCTGTTCTGTGTCTCCATCAGATACCAGAGTGTGTTTTCTACGGGATGTATGAGAAGATCCTGCTGTTCCGTCATGACCCGACATCGGAGAACGTGCTGCAGCTGCTGCGCTCGGCCTCTCAGATCCAGGAGGGCGACCTGGTGGAGGCCGTGCTGTCAGGTAACGGAGGCTGGGTGGTGACATCACTGCTGGGAGGGGCTTTGAGGTCGGGTTTCTAACATATAACAAATAGATATGACTAGTGTGAGCTGAAGGGAGGGCAAAGATACTTTGGAAATGTGAATGTAAATTTAAAATGTGCAAAAATCCTCAAAATGCCTAAAGTCCTAGATCAGTCCAAAAATGCTAGAAAAATTCTTCAATCAGAGAAATGTCCTAAAATCCTAGAAATGTCATAGAAACATGTTAAAATCCTAGAAATTTCTGTTATCCTAGAATGTCCTTAAATCGTCGAAACATGTACGGGACTGCTGCAACTGGCCCCTGGCAAGTGGCAAAGCAAGTTGAGTACACTGCAGCAGACTAACAGATCCTGAAAATAACATTTGACTGCGTAGTCTAAAACATTTGGTGCCTCGGCCAAATGTCCATAAAAACAGGAAAGTAAAAACTCAAGTAAAAACAGCTTCAGACTCGGAGTGAAGTCGTGTTTGTGCGTTTTGTGCCGAGCTGTCGGGAGTCGAGTGTTTCATTCTGTAAAGGTGTCAAACGCTCAGCGGGTCAGACTTCACCTCATTGGACGAGTGAATGTGTGTGAAGATGTCCTACACTGCCGTCACCTCCTGGGAGACGCTTTCTTTTACACACACACACACACACACACACACACACACACATCAACAAACATAAAACTCATGTTTTCTTTTTATTCTTCTGTCTGCTTCAGATTTCTATCTACTTCACTGTCAATAATTCTCATGAAAAGACCAAAACCAACACTTAAAAATCAGATATATGGCTCTATTGACGAGCACATTTTGATGCACTGAATGTAAAAAGAGGAAGAATGAAGACAGTATTACTTTATTGGTCCCTTGACTAATGGTACAAATACTGCGGAAGTCACAAATCATGAATATAAAATATAAATTTATGATAAACTAGAATTACTGCAAATGTTCTATTAGATATTTATATGAATTTTGGTCACAATTACTGTATCAATTCTTCACATCTTTTCTGAGGTTGCAGTGACCTTTGACCACCAGAATCGAATCAGTTCATCCTTGCGTGCAAATGGACGTTTGTGCCAAATTTAAAGAAATTCCCTCAAGGCGTTCTTGAGATATCAGATCCACAAGAGTGCATCTGGTCAGGTTTCTCACCAGCACAAATGCATTAAAAATATGTAAAATACATCTGCAAAATATGGTCTAAAGAAAATGATCAGTTGTTCACAGTATGAAGAAGATATGCACAAATGATAATTTGTAGAAAAAAGAGATTTCTGGTCAAAAAAGTCTCAAGATAAGAAAACCACTCACAGGTGTCGACTCTCTGGTTTATTAGTTTATTAGACAGTTAAAAACTCTCTTCTCGATTGACTTTCAGCCTGACAAACACTTTAAAAAATCCAGACGTGAATAAATAATAATTTTCCATCTCATGGTTGTCATCTGTCTGTCTGTCTGCCGTTCCGCTCAGGACTCAGGTGTTTACGCTGACGGCCGACAGCTGCTGCACCTCAATTTCCTGCCACCCACCTGTGTGTGTGTGTGTGTGTGTGTGTGTGTGTGTGTGTGTGTGTGTGTGTGTGTTTACATTTGCATATGTGTGTGTGTGTTTACATTTGCATAATGCTGATTGTTTGAATGAATGTGTTTGCATTTTTTTTCTATGTGCAAATGCAACTTCCTTACACATGAATTGCTCTTTTTTTTTCTCTCTGCCTAAATGATAATTCTATTTTATTTCAACTTAGTTTTAGTTGCACACTTATTGCACTTTTTTGCTTTTTTTATCGCTCTTTTTGGCTTATTTTTTGTTTTGTTTTTTTGTTTGTTCTCTGTACATACTGTACATATCTTTATTATTATTGTTATTATTATTATTATAATTATTATTATTATTGTTATTTAATTTTCCTTTGTATATGTATTTACATTATTTTGCCTTTTTAACAAATATCTTATTCAGTTGCTGCTCTCTTATATGATGCAGTTTCCCTAATAGGATAAGTAAAGTGTTTCTATTCTATTCAATTTAAATTTTTGTTTATATCACATACCAATAACATTTTTCTAAAAACAGATCTGCTACGCATTCTACGGATTATAAACTTGTGACTTTTTCCGCAAAAACAAAACAAAAAAACAAACAAGAAAGACGATGCATTTGAAACACTCGGGTTCAATGCTAAATTTAAGACACTATAAGACCTTTTTAATGCCACCTAGAATTGAATATAAGGTCGACTTCAAGCCCATAATGGCAAAAGTGTGAAGAATAAAATGCAAAATCTATGTCAGTGTTTTGAAATCGAACCAGTTTGCTCAAGTTTTTAAAGGGTTAAACACTTAAAGGAGTTCCCCACTTCCTTCGTCGGTACTTTGTTTTATGAAATTTGTCATTTCGCCAGGGATGTGGTGCTCCAAAAAATGTATCCTGACTTACGGATGTCTCTTTTCTGAATGTAAGCCTATAAGAAAAAGTATTTTTGGGCCCCATGGCCTTTAACCCCTCACCCTGCTCCTCCTCCTCTTCCTCCTGTTATTTCCCTCTTCCTCCTCCTCTACCTGTCCTCCTCCTCCTCCTCCTGTCAGGGTGCTGACACTCAGCTAAAACACTTTTGTTAACAGCTCTCTGTCAGTCTCGGCGACAGCTCGAAGTGTGGAGGAAACAAACAGGAAATTGACTTTGTACGGTGTAACAGGGAGCTCCAGCCAAGCGAGCTGATTGGTCACAGACGACCTGTAAAAAAAAAAACCAACATCCTGATAATTCCCGAAACACTTATCCAGACAGGTTTTATTGGCTGCAATTTGACAGGAGAACCGGTTAATGAACTGTGATGGTTTTTTTTTTAATCAGCTCTCATGTTGATTAAAGTTGTTTACAATCGTCAATAAACCCAGAGAATGATGGGATATCACCGCTCCACTGTACTTTAACTATGATTTATTGTTTTCATTATATTTTGCCATAAAGACAATAATCGTCAAATAAAAAATAAATAAATAAATAAAAATCAAAGACACGTGCAAGTAAAAATGTGTAACTATAAAAATGTGTAACCATGCATTTTTGCATTCATGTACATCACTATAATTACCAGTTTCTAACTCTAAATTATCGTCCAAACATCCAAATTGTGATTATAACTTATCATAACTTAAAAAAAAAAAAGCTGTAGTGTGTCTGACTTAAAATAATGAATAATATCTAATAGGGTGGGGCTGGAGTGAAAATGGTAACACGGCGTCCATCGAAAGTTCAATTTGCACACCTGCAGACAGTAAGGACAGCTCCTTCATCGGCTTCAAATCAGAAATGTTGTCATATGCAGGTTTGCAGGTTTAGTCTTTTTAAGACTGAGAGCTTAACTCTGCATCTATAGTCTTCAAACCAAAAAGTAAACATGGTGTGTGCCACTCATGCAACCTGTATGACACTAGTGGCTCCATTTCTAAATTTCCAAACATGATATTTTACTGCTCAGGCTGTCATATTGTTTATTACTAATGCAATTTGACTTGGATTTAGTGCCGTGCCAGGCTGCTTTTGAAATTGCCAGAACATGGCATTAGGGTAGGGTGATACAGCTTTAAAATCATATCACAATATTTTAAAGTTACATACACAATATATATCAACATATATCACAATATATATGATATTTTTAAATGTCTGTGATGATTTATTCTCTATAATCTGGAACCAAACTCACAGTTTGTTTATGTATTCCAGTTCATACATTAATAGTATTCGCAAGTTGCAATAGTGCTCCATGGTTGCAAAATGTGGCTTAATAGTCACAGTCTGGAGCTCTGCAAAAGCCCTGCTTTGTGTGTGTGTGTCTGTGAAAGGCAGAGAGCTGTGGGAGAGAGTGAGAGAACTGAAACACCAGTGTCTTATTAAAACAATGTGACAAGTTATACTCGTTGGCGATACATTCATTTTATATATCGCACAAGGAACACGCCGTGATACCTTGTGTATATTGAATATATTGACCATGCCTACGTGACATAATGACAAATACCGGTGCAGCCAGTTTGCATAAATCAAACAGGTTTCAGCTCTTACACTGGACCAGACCAACAGAACCGGAAATCAACCCAATTCTAGTTGTCAAATTATTTTAAAAAGCGACTGCATGCCGTAAACAAGCAGAAACTGCGCATTTCTTGTAAAAAGGAAAGTTTATTTGGAAAAGATACAATGCAGAATGATGAGAATATGTTAATTTAGAAACATTAAGGCTAAAATACTTAAAGATTTGTGGGCACTTTTAACTTCTAAATGTCTATAAATGGTATTTTTTGAAGAGCGATATCTCATCATTAAAGTTTAGTCTTCTGTTGCACAAAGTTACGGAGCTAAAAATGTAACTGTAATTATTATGCTGCTTCCTGCTGCTGCACCACCGCTGGTTTACAGTTTCTCCACCCGCAGTGTTTGTTTTGTGGCTGCGGGTTAACAAGCCAGCAGCGAGCGCTCCTTAACGCATTTAATTCCACCACAGAGAACACACACATAAACACAGCATTTATATTCAGACAAGGACTACCTAGGAAACCCTCACACTCTCTCTCTCTCTCTCACACACACACACACACACACACAGACACACAAGTCATTTTCTGAAGCATATAATAACAGTTTGGGAGCTTGTTCAGACTTCCAAATGTATGTTGGCCCTCCAAACAAAAGGCATAAACAATAATTTGAATAAATGGAGGTAATTTCCTGCAGCAGAATGTCTAATCAGAGCCGTATTCTACTGGAGGACCACAGCGCAGGGCCACTGTGTGTGTGTGTGTGTGTGTGTGTGTGTAAGAAAAAGGAAAAGGCGAGAGGGATTTCAGAAATACATGCAGAGCGAGCGAGCAAGAGAGAGAGAAAGGAAGCAAAAACGACATCCCAAACTACCCATCATGCCTTGCCAAGCCTGCTGGCCAACCAAACAAACACTTGGTCCATCTGCACCCGCTAAGAGCCTCTCATACCTCCCAAACATTTACAAAATACCCGCTAACAACCCATTCATTACTCTTTGTCTGCGTGTTCTGTTTATCTCCCTCCCCTCGTCTCTCTGCAGCTCCGGACAGTTAAAGTTACTCTGGATGTTTTGTTTCAACGTTTTCAGACACACACCAACACTGAATGATTCTCCTAACGAGAACTTGTGTGCATTTACAATCTGATAGATCTTCTTCCATTTTTATTAAGAAAAACACATTAGAAACAATAAATTAATGATTAAAAGACACGTGAAAACAAGATAACAAAAAAGTAAAATTAGTTCACACAAATAAGCAGAATGAAGTGAAAAGCATGTTACAAAAATAAATTCCATTTACAAGTATTGACATGCCAGAAAAGGAGTAGGAAGAAGTTTTAACGCTTATTTAATCCTATTCCTTCTCCACAACTCATTAATCTTTATTTTACATAGCGGATTAATCCGCTGTTGAAAATAGTCCCCAACAAAGTTACTGTTTCCTACTGTTTGCTTGATAAAAAAGTCTGCGAACTACATTTAAAAAAGATAAAGTGTTTCTGTTTCCCAACAGGTGCAACAGAGTGTGAGCAGAAATGTTAATGAATCACTGAAGTAGTTACACACCGACCTCAGAAGAGTTTTAATCAGGCACAATAAGTGAAAACACCTGTGCAGGTTCACCATCAAACATTAACATTTGGGAAATTTGGCTTCTCTTGTCAAATTATAAGGTTTTGTAGAAAACATGTTTCTCTGTAGTAGTCGTCTGGTAGTCTGTTACAATAGCACTGATATCTAAAAGTTCACACAACGTCCAGCTGATGAGCACTAAAGTCACACCCAAACAAAATGCTGCGTTTTGCATCTTAAACCCACAAACTTACATTATAATAAACTGTCAGCTGTCACAAAGATGCAAATCAAAACTATGCACAGTAAAAAAAATAAAATAAAAAAAACAAACAGATGCTCATGAATGAGTAGAGATTTGATCCCAAACTTGCACAGCTCATTAAACCAGCACAGAGGACGTAAATGAAACCAGATGTTTCCTCCTCACCTGTCTGAGTTTGAAGTCTAAACTAACTTTGAGACGGAGGAAACGGTTTGAGAACAGTTTGAGATCAGAACTTTCTGGCTGCTCGTGCAGGCCGGTTGCTTCCCCTCTGTGGTGTTGTGGGTTTGTCAGCGGGAGGCCTCGGCGCTGCCAGAGAGCCCGACTGAGTTTTTGTGAAAACAGCTGGAGGATGTTTGGGCTCAGATGGCTATCGTGGCCGCCCGCCCAGTCACCCCGCTCCAGCAGCTGCTCGACTCCGAGCCGATTCAAAAGAGAAATCACTTCAGAATAAAACATGTCAGCACAGAGGCTGTTTGTTAGCTCCACTAGAAACTGAATGCTGGACGGTTGTTCTGATGGAAACTTTTGGGTTTTTTTTGTTTTTAATGTTGCAAAAGTCTTGGTGTGGAAATTGCTTGTTGTTTTTAGGCAAAGGTGATTTCAGCACAACATGAATCCAACCAGAAAAATGTGCAAAAAAAGGGGTTTGGAGTTATTGATAAACTGTTGATTGATTGATTTATTAATTTAATTTATTATTATGGAAACTAAAGTTACTTAGTTACATTCAGACTGTTGAGGTCAAAAAATGCTCCATTGAAACCCATTCAAACTGACATTTTTGATCCCACAGCCATCAAAGCAGAAAAACATGACTTGTATTATTTCTGGGTGTCATTCTGGGCTTTTGACTTGGAATTTATCATTTTCACTATTTAGCTGCGAATCACTGACATATCCCAGACTGTCAGCAGCTACACTCAAAGACTGAGCATGAAGTATATTGGAAATAATTCTTTTTTTTTGCCTAAAAATTATTGTAGCATCATGACAGAAACCTTGCATTTAAAGGGTTGAAATTCTTGAAATATTTGATATTTAGGATAATGCGTTTTGTGCAGAGAGCGACATGAGTATGTAAAATATTAAAGGGGGCCCTAAGGGTTAATTTAATCAAGTGCCATCAAGATTGAGGTTTATTGGGAAGACCTGAACTTTATACTGCAAACTAATCACATTTCTGCATTTCACTTCAGCTGACACTTTAAGTCCTTTCACTGTTTACACCTGAGTTGGTGTTTCAGTGGAAATCAACATCTTTTAGTTTGCACATTTTAATGATGTTTCAGCTCTTTTCAGGACTTTAAATTTAAGCACTTCAGTTCCTTTCACCAAGCTGCAACCTCCAGGGCTTTCTGTTATAATGAACTGACTTTCTCATTGTTGTGTTGACTCGTATCCCACCATCTTTTTTGTTTTCTACAGCTTCGGCCACAGTGGAGGACTTCCAGATCCGTCCACACTGCCTGTTCGTCCACTCGTACCGAGCTCCGACCTTCTGCGACCACTGTGGAGAGATGCTGTGGGGACTCGTGCGACAGGGACTCAAATGTGAAGGTACGAAGTCACTGAGGGAGTTTTCTGCTCGAGAGGCGCAAAAGACAAACGACTGTTCATCAATCTTTCGTGTCTGTTGTCTTTGTTTGTGTCCAGGCTGTGGTCTGAACTATCACAAGCGTTGTGCCTTTAAGATCCCTAATAACTGCAGCGGGGTAAGGAGGCGTCGCTCGTCCAACGTCTCCCTGACGGGCGGACTGGTTAACCTGGGACGTCCCCTCTCTGCTGAGCCCTCACCGCCCCACTACACCGACGATGCTTTACTGGTCAGTGGATAATAAACATCCAAAACAGGAAACATATCCTCTTACAGTAGTTCATATTATATCCTACAAAGTTTCATCCCAAGAGTGACGTTACATCCTGAACATAAAGTTACAGAAGTTAGATTTAGGAAGAGAAACACGGTGAGGACATACATTAAAATGATGCAAAATGTCCTGTGTTTTGCGACCATCCAAACCTGTCTCCTGACTTGACCACTCTGGATGTTTCCTTCATAACTTCATAGTGCATTTGTTACAGCTTTCCCAAATTAATGTGTGCATGTATTAAGGGTGCATTATTTCTTGGAATAAGTATGAATTTTGTTGCATTGGTTTTTGTAGGAAAACGCACAAGCAGACCATGAGAACAGTCTGAAAAATGTCACTCTGATGTTTTTTTTTTTTTTATTATTATTTTTTTATTTATGTATTTATTTATTCTATTTTGAAGACCAGTTTTGTTTAAAGAACCAAAACCTGATATCTCATCTGCACTAAATTCAGCAGTTTGCAGATTTAATTTGTGCTAACAAGCTAGCAAGTTCATGTACTTGATATTGGATTCATTGGTGGTGATAATTAATACATCATGCATGATGCATCTTTTGTTAAAACACAATAATTCTGGTGTTTGTCGAAGTCTCACTTTCAGTTGTTTAAAGAACCATAAGATACAAGCTTTGCATTTTTTAAATTTCTTTTTCAGAACATTCAAATACCTCTCTAACTTTATTTTTATTTTGTTGTCTTTTATTGTCCAGTCTCCAGTCAGTCCCAGCATGGAGGTAAGTCCCACCACTTTATCCATAATAACAAACTGGTGGAGTGTAACTCCAAGGAACTGAGATGTGCTTTACTTACATCTGAAATTAATTTACTTTCCTTTCATTTCCCAGATCAGTGTATTCAGTTATTTATTGGATGACCTAGAATCTATCAGGTGCTTGATTCAAAGCTCTGACACTCAGTTTGGAACTGGACACTTTTTAACTATCAGCAATTTGAGCTTTTGGTTCAAGGACAAATTTGGGGATTAATGATTGAGATGTTAGTTTTGCTTGTTTTAGGCAGCAAATCAAGAATATTATTTAAAAAGCGAGTTTTTCTTTTGTACATCTGAGTCCTCATGAAGAGACGTGAACCTGTGTGCCTGCCATTTTCTCAGGTAAACAACCATCGTCTGCTGCATTTCTAAGCATCTGTGATAAAGAATCTACTCCAGCAAAACAATATTTTAGTAAAAAAAAGTAATGATAAAATAACAAAAGTAATGAGCGCTTCCCCTGTGCTTTTCTCTGCTGTCTCTTATCACAGCAGAAGAACCAGTTAGATTACTTCCCCGGTCGGGAGCGGCGCTCCAGTTCCCAGTCGTACATTGGCCGTCCCATCGAACTGGACAAGATCTTACTGTCGAAGGTCAAAGTTCCTCACACCTTCCTGATCCACTCGTACACCCGACCCACCATCTGCCAGCACTGCAAGAAGCTGCTGAAAGGCCTCTTCAGACAGGGCCTGCAGTGTAAAGGTGAGCTTTATTTTAAACTTTTAACACATTGGGTTATCTTTACTACAAATCTAAAGCCTTTCTGGTCACATACAGTCACTAAATTCAGTAACAATTTTATTAATTTAAACCATACTTGGCATATAGAGAAAATACATGCAATTTCCACTGGGTGCACTGTCACAGTTAGTGTTGCTGCAAATGACTGACATATCCCAGACTGTGATAATCAAAAAATAATAATTGACTTTGATTGGAGTATATTGGGAATATATTTTTTTCTTTTTTTTCATTGCCTTTGTCATGGCATCATGACAAAATCCTGGCATTTAAAGGGTTATAATTCTGAAAATTAACATTTAATATTTATGATTAGGACTGATGTTAGTTAAAACAATAATGTATAATATGTTTTAAAGATTGATTTTTAAAAAGTGCCCTTTGTGTGCAGAGCAATACAAGTTTGTGTAATGTTATGTGTGTATTAATACTGGTATTTGTATGTTCCAGCAGATAGCTAACAACCATGTTAACAACATGTAACAACATCCAAAGATTTTCTGTACAACAAAATTATTTTTTTTAAGTAAAAAAAAGACAAGATTTGGAAAAAGCGCTACAAAATAATAATTCTTAAACATAATTTTAAATAGGTAAATATGATAATTATAAATATAGTTTTTCCCTAGCTGTTTTTTTGTTTTCTAAATTTACTTTTTTCTTACAGTTTTTGGAACAGTTCTTACCAAGTTACTCAATACATTTTTTCTGTGTTTCTGAAAGAAATGGCAACCGTTTGCTCAATATTTAAAGGATTAAATATTTGTGAAATGCATCCGAAAACGGCACAAGAAAGGTGATTTCGCTCCAGGTTTCAAAGGGTTAATTGTAACAAGGTTTTTATTTGAAGTTTTATGGTAGTTCCAATATAAAAGAGCTGGACAGTTAGAAACCTCATCCCCTCACTTCAAACTTTCCTTGTTGGTATAAAAACATTCAAACTTTTTTCTGTGCTATAATCTGCTGTAACCTAACAACTGAACTTTTTCATCCTCAGATTGTAAATTCAACTGTCATAAACGATGTGCTTCTAAAGTGCCAAACAACTGCCTGGGAGAAGTTTCCAAAAATGGAGGCAAGTTTCAACCTAATTTTGACCTAAACACAACAATTAAATCTCGATGTCCTCATAGAGGTGGTGTACAGCAGTCGGTCCCCACATTGTCATAAAAACAAACTACACATTCAGGCGTGTCATTGTGTCACAGAGCTCCTGAGCCCAGGGGCGGAGTCAGACGTTGTCATGGTGGAGGGTTGCCTTGACGACCACGATGTCGACAGAGGCGGCGGCCTGCTGGACAACATGGAAGAAGCGCTGACATCAGAGGGGGGTCTCCTGCTGGAGGCGGGGCCCAGCGACCTCTGCGACCTGCACGACCCTGACCTGGATGAGTCCAACCGGGCCATCAGGTACAGAAACACACACACACACGCACACACAGAAACACACACACGAACAGTTATGAGACTAATTTGTCCTGCCCCCATCAGCCCATCCACCAGTAACAACATCCCGCTGATGCGAGTCGTTCAGTCCGTCAAACACACGAAGAGGAAGAGCAGCAACGTGATGAAGGAGGGATGGATGGTCCACTACACCAGCAAGGACACTCTGGTACCACACCAGTCTGTCTGTCCACCTGTCTGCTTATTTATCTGTCTCATCATTATTTTGTACAAGGATGTTTTGAATTATTAATTCAGGAGAAACACACAAGTGGAAAAAGGCAATGAGCAGCAAAAGAAATAATCAAAAAAATTGCAAGAAATTAGTCAAAAGTACGAGAAAATTACCTGAAAATTCATTAAAAAAGAAAGAACAACAAAACAAACAAAACGGGATTCTTTACAAAGTGCTAAAGAATTATATTATTTCTGTATCATTTATCATGATCATGATATAAATAATTTATTTTATTTTTAATTTAATTCCCCCTAGCTTTTTAAAATAATTGTCTAAATCTACTAATTTCTTGCAATTTGTAAAACATTTCTTTTTTTTTGTTGTTTTTGTTTGTTTTTGAAATAAATAAAGCCACTTTTCTGAGGGTCCAGAGGTTTAAATGATTGTGAAAGGCGATTTAAAGCAGCACATGAAACATGATGTTGCTCCAGGTTTCAATAACTAGTTTTTCCTCACCTGCTGTCTCATCTGACTTCATAGTTATTTTTCTTTCTCTGTTGCAGAGGAAGAGACATTACTGGCGGCTGGACAGTAAATGCATCACACTGTTTCAGAACGACACAGGAAGTAAATACTACAAGGTAGGACGAGCGCCTCCGCCTCATTTTTCTAAAATTTTCTTTCTTGCCCTCTCATGGCATTAGTACACTAATGTGTTTGCATGAGTTCAAACTATCATTGAGCAGACGTCTATAACCCACCAGGTCTTGAAGTTTACAAGTTTAAACTTTAAGCCTCATTTTAACGTAGCGGACGTTTACTTGTCAACGGTTCTTGCACAAATGTTAAACTTTTGTTGCGGTTTGGCCTTTTGTTCACACGACAACGGCATTTTGGGGGCCTGAAGATGCAAACTTTTGAAACCAGGTTTATCCGGGAAGTGTAATCTTTTGAAAACGCCACGCCTTCTGTTGCCGTGGAAACTGGCAATGCACAGATACTGTGATACTTTTCATACATGCGTGTGATGTTCCTACAAAGTGTGTTATTACAAAGTTAAACCACCAACTACTGGCCTGGCATGCATACCACAGCGTTTTTGTTTGTTTTTGCAGATCCGTGTACTCGAGGATCATTCGCACAACATTATGTAGTAAATATAATGTCGTAAAGACTTTTGCATTTTTAGTGGGTCTGTTCGTCTGAATGTGTCCTTAATCAGTGAAAAAATCCTCTCACATCCTCTGCAAGACCGCCCTAAAACTGTTTCATTTTCTAATTGAGCAGAAAAATTTAGCACATTTTCAAATCCTGATTTTTGCTTCTTAGAAAAATTATGATGGATGTCAAACATCATTGAGATAAAGGATAAGCTGTATGTTTATTGCTAAAAATACACCTTTACAGGTAATTATATAAGGTATAATCTTTCTGCTCAAAGCCTGCAAATTCCCAGTAACTTCTGAAACATTTGATATCAGACAGATACAGAAAAAAGAAACTTCTCACTTCTAGCAAAGGAGAGAAACATAGATTTATGCTTTATTTTGCACACACACACTCTGTGAATACACACTTACTGCACTATCGACAAGATATTTTATTATTATTTTTTATTTTTTATTATTATTATATTTTTTTCTAAAGAATACAGTGTTCGGCCTTTTCTGAGACGTTTTCTTCCGTGTGCAGGAGATCCCTCTGTCAGAGATCTTGTCTCTGGAGCCGGCTCAGACCTTCTCTCTGCTCCCCGATGGAGCCAACCCTCACTGCTTTGAGATCGCCACGGCGTCGCTGGTTTACTACGTTGGAGAGCACCTGCAGAGAGCCGACTCATCGGCGACCGGCAGCAGCATCCTGGTGAGTAAAAATACGACATTTATTTCATGTTTAGCTACAACATCTTGTTATAATACTGACAGCTGTCTTTGTCCAGTGGTGAAAGTTTAGACCTTTTACTTAAGAATAATGATGCATAAATACTTTATAAAAGTCTTACGGACTGAGAGTTTCACTGACCGGTTTCAGGTGAGCGGCGTTGGGCAGGATGTGGCGCGAATGTGGGAGATGGCCATCCAGCACGCTCTGATGCCGGCCGTCTCCACAGGGATTTCCCACAGCGGGCACCGCAGCGGACACAGTAAGACGCCAGCACGGCTCACACACACCTGAACACGTTTGTATTTTTTGTAGTATTATCTTTAAATCTGGTCCGTACATCTGTATCATTCGTTCAATCAATTACTCAATTCCATCTGGAAAACTAGAAAACAAAAAAACATATTACGTTTATTTGTTTATTGATTGGTTTTCTCATTATCTGCTAATTTTAAAAGGGACAGTGCAAATTGATTAATACACAAGGTATAAAAATGCCAGAATTAGCCAGGAGGCAATTTTTTATCCGTAGTCTCTTGGCTGAGGCATTACACAAAGAGGATATCATTTTTTCAGTGATAAGTTCCCAAGTTTTTGACATGTAGTCAAGTCAAGGATTACCAACAATATATTCTGTATAAGTCTGTGCAAAGTCTGTCACTGGTTCAGGACTTTTTTAGGGGGAGCTAAGAATGCATGAAAAGTTATACACATTACATCTAAAATATTAACAAATGAGCATCAAAATCATGGAGTCTTTGAAACCAACATCAGAGCTGGAACAATGATACACAATAAATGCGGCATGATTATGTCAGATGGAATAACGTGTTTTTCGGGTGTTTTAGGTAGCTGTAGGGAAATAAAAGGGGAATACTGGATGTTAAGAGGTCACCTGAGTCACTCTTCTGTCTCCTTGACTATGATTGAACACAGGAAGTGCTTTTTTCTTTCACTCCAGCTGTCAGTACAGCAGAGAATCTCTTTGAAAATAAGAGTGGACAAATGTAAATGTCATCCTGCCGTTATTATCACGCCTGTGAAAGGACACATTTCCAGCTCAGGTATTAATGTTCACGTTGCTGCCGAATCCTCCTCGTGCAGACTCTCAGATCCCTCAGGGCCGCCGACACCCACACAAAACCCATCAGAGATATTTCAGACCTCCTCTGACGTCAAAGTGATCATGACTAACACTTCACTGCCGGTCTCGGTGCCTTCTCTGACTGTGTGTGTTCACCTGAGAGGAAAAAGGACGTTTAAATAATACTGAGCGTCAACCAGAAGGCTGCAGGCTCCAGATTTATAATATCAATACACAGAGACCATATACTGCTCAGATGGAGTAAATGCTCAAGTTAATCCACTTTAACAGAAGCTACTGGTGACAAAATTGTCCGAAAACATTTTTTATTCTAAATTAATCATTTGTAATATGGAGTTCATTTCTTAATATAATTGATTATCTCAATCAATCAATTAGACTATTTTTTTTTAGCATTTTTCGTACAAGCAAAACTGCAACACAAAACTTTACATAATAAAACCAGAAGTCAGACACACGTACACACACACACACACACACACACACACACACACACACACACACACACACAGTACACAGGCACATGGGTAAAAAAGCAAGACCTTGTAATTAATTAGAGCACCAAAATAAGAGCTCTCATTAAAACTGAGGAAACACGACCAGAAGTGAGGAAACACTAGAGGCAGGATAAAACCTATAGATAAAAAGAAAAAAATAAGTAAATGTATTAAAAAACAAATATTCATAATATATAAAGACTAAATAAATAAGATAAAATACTCTAAATAGTAGTATAAAAGGTAAAAAAAAAAAAAAAAGGCTAATAGAACAAAAGATAATAAATAAAAATGTTTTTAAAAAATAATAATAAAATACCATATAGTAAAACAGACTAAAATGTATAAATAAATAGTCAATAAATAAATTAATTAATAGTTAAAGTTCAATTAAAAGCCAAATTAAAAACGTAGGTCTTGAGTTTGTTCTTAAAAATATCGTTTTTTTGGAGTTGATTGAATGTGTTTTCCTCCAGCTTTATCTCTGATCATGTTTGTGTTTCTTCAACAGAGAGGAAATTTCCATCAGTATTTCTGTCTCCAACTGCCAGATCCAGAGAGAACGTGGTGAGAAAAACACACAAACACACAGGTGCAGCGATGTGTCAACACAGGTATAGGGCATATACACATCCCTTGGCATGAAAATTTAGCACATATCTGCCTAAAATTAGCTGGTGATACATGTCACACACATCAGAAAACAGAAATATCTCCATTAATTCTTCAGTGCTGGAAGAAGTAGCAGTAGAAGTAGTAAAAGTGACAACAGCACAGTATAAAAATACTCTGCGAGCAAAAGTCCTGCGTTCAAATTCCACTCGTGGTAAAGTAAAAAAAAAGTAGTGACAAGAAAATGTACTGCATGAAAAGTCAAAGTACTCCTAATGCTCCTGATTTCAAAGGATGAGGTGGATAACATGAATTAAAAAAAATCTGTTCTGTTTTTTTAACTCATATTTAAAATTTAAAAAAAAAACAACCAAAACTTCAGGTGCATCTCAAAAATTTGAATATTGTGAAAAAGTTAAGAATTTCCATTAGTTATTTAGGAAAGTGAAATTTTAATATATTTTATTTCATTACATAAACCAAAATGCTCAAGCATTTTTCTACTTTAACTTTGATAATATGATCTACAGCTAGAAAAATGTTTAAAAAAAAACATATTTCAAAAATTAGAAACAGACGAGCTGAAAGCTGCTATCAAACAAGCTGAGCTTCAGTATCACCTCCACGCCACAGTGATGCAGTTATTTATCTTCTTCACTCTGATACGAGACGAAGAAATGATGCCGATATTAGATCGGCGTCATTGAGCGGCTGCAACAGAAATAAACCTGCTAATGTTTTGAAAATCCATCGCCGTGATAAAATGAGAGGGACATCTTACTGGACATCCCAAAGTGTGAAAAACATGAAAAACGACGAGGAATTGCATTAAAAAACCTTTGTTATAGTGGCTAAATCATTGAAAAAAGCCAAAACATTTCGGCCAAACACTGGCCTTCGTCAGGACTTTAAAAACATGCATTGTGGATGTGGCCCCACCCGTATAGCAGCAGGAGCCAATAACAAACGATCTCGTAGCCACATGATTGAATGACAAGTAAAAACAGAATGAATAAAAAAACGTAATGACAAAACGGAGCATGAAGCTCCCCCAAAACAATACATAAATGTATACATATATACATACATGCATGCATCCATCGTGAGAAGTCACATAACATCACTCAACAGTCATTTCGAAAATATCGCTTAATTTTTGCAGAAAATCTGTAACAGAAACCGAGCTACAAATGACTGTGTGCATCATATCTGGGGGATACATTTGTAAATTCATGTAAAATACAGACTACACTCATTTTATGTGAATGCATTGTATGAAACAGACGTGGGAGATCATTTTTCAATCAAGCGAGGTCCCCTCGATTTGGGCTTTTGCCATCGTTGACCACAAACTACATCCTGTTTGTGCATCTGCTCCATCCGTTTCTCTCCTGCTTCGTCTCACTCGTCCTTCATTTGCATCTTTAGTCTTGTGTCACAGAGTTCCCACCGAGCAGGTCGCCGTGCATCACGGCCCTCCCGTACGTTCACATCACACACAAACTGTCTGTAAACTCTGCTCATGCAAATGAAACCGCCGAGAACATCGAGTCCCATTTCCATGCAGCGCGTTGCACCTTCGCCGTCTCCAAGGTGAGCACGTCTTCGAGCACCTCAAATGGAGATTACTGTGATTACTCACTCAGCCAAACGGTTTCCATGGCGACGGATGGTAATTAGGCAGCGCGGCTCGGGGAAGGGGGAGGAGGTTTATAATATTGTATTTCTGTCCTCTTTGCCTGAGGTGTGATATTAGGCTGTCAGCTAACGGGGGAGAAAAGGGAGACGTGATTGCAGACAAGGAGAAAATATTTAGCAGTTTTGGTGTCAAAGCTGTGGCAGATCACTGACGCCGTGCGGTTACACTCAGTGGGCTCGCCGCCACAAAAAGCTTTTCTGAAAACTCCTCCACCAGGTGATGAATTGATGCTATTCACTTTTTTGTTGAGCCCACTTTGTGTCACGCGGCCTCGCCTTCCTCCACTTCAGTCGAAGCAGCTTTCCATCAAACAACTTCACAGCTTTCACAACTTTGAGCAGCTCCTGGCTGCAGGTGATTTTCCGCTGCTGCAGAGTAACACAGTACATATTGCACTTTATAATTGTCATATAGTCTTGTTTCATTTCCTTGATTGGACGTGCTTAAAGCTGATTACTGCTCCCACTAATATTTCAAAACATTTCATCTGGATCAGAATGATGATTATTCTGGTCCCATCAGAAGGATTCAGTGTGGATTTTAGGGACAAAATGTAATAAAACGTTCAAGTTGGTTAAGTATGTATACTTTTTTAAAAAATATTTTGGTATTGGTGATCTTCTGAAAAACTGGTACCAAAGTAAAATGGATTAGCTGGTCCTGGATAGCAAAACCTTGGATTCCCAAAACCGGATCCTTTTGATCCATATCAACTTTGTTTAACTGGTCCCGGGCCTCACCCTGCACATTTGTCTAGTGTGCACTTTGGTGCTTTTGTTATAAGAGTGAAAGGAGATTATTAATTTCGGCAGCCATCACCAGGACATTTTTCAAAATGAGTCGGGCCATGTCCGGCCTGAGACTCGGTATGAATGACGCCCCAGAAACAAATAAACTGGCCCGATTCCAGCTGCCGACTCTGCCGGCACTGGGTCATCCCCTAACAGGTAACAGACAATAAAAACGTCAAAAAATTGAATTAGATACAACAATTCATACAGAGGACAAAACTGCAGTGACAGTAGCAATGTATACTGTATGCTATAGAGTGCCTTATCTATATGCCAGGCGAAAAATTCACTGGATGAAAAGACAAGGAGCGATACTGCAGATAAAGTGCAGAAGAAGAATCCAGATCCTCTCCTGCGGTCGCACCTCTGCGACCGATCCACGTGGAGTTTTGACGCTCAGGTTTCGGACCTCTTCATCCCAGCGGGTTTCCCAAAGCGTGCGTGCTCTGCTGCCGGGGCGTCTGCCGTCGGTGCAGTCTGTAGTTTTTGCCAGAGCTGTGGATGTTCGGCATCATGTGAAAACACAGCAAAGACTGGACTGTGATGGTCCCCCCGCACGAGGAACTGCTCAAAGTGATTGTCTTTATTTCAGAGCAGCATTTCTCCCATTAATCAAACCGTCCTGAGTGAGTAATATGAAGTAACACTTTTTTTTCAGGATATCAACTCTGTGTATCAGATCTTCCCAGACGAGGTTCTTGGCTCCGGACAGTTCGGCATCGTCTACGGAGGTAAATGAGAAAGAGGTTATTATTATCCTCAGTATTATTTGTTCTTAATTTAACCTTAAATTATTCAGGCAAAACCTCTTGGCATGAAAAATCTTTTTGTTTTTGGCCAGTGTCCTGGCCAAAAACATTTAAACCTGCAGAAACCGATACGAAGTCAGATTTTGATAATAGAGTGGAGACATCTAGGAAAAAAAGGCATAATATTTAGAACGTGAAGTTAAATATTTACAAGAAAAATGTGATATTTTGATTGAAAAGGTACTTGGAGAATAATATTGTTTTTATGCCTTTAATTGTTAGTTTGTGGACGTTTTTTTTTCAGATATATGGGAAATAAAGTTGTAATATTTGAGAGCATATAATGACTTTTTTAAAAAATTGAAAAATGACAGTTCATCATACAATTATGCCCACTTTCCTCTACGCATCCAAGCCCGCCCTCCACAATTGCTCTCTACTCTTAAAGCAATTAAAGAAGAAAATAAAAAAATAATAATTAGAATTTAACATGCATGTATAAGAGACTAAATAAGCACATTAAAGAAAAAAAATAAAAAGGAAGAGAAAAGAAGAAAAATGTGTTTGTTTTATTTTACTTTGTTTTCAAACTATTTATATTTCTCTGGCTCAAAAATCTCTTAATACATAAAAAATGCCTGCCTCCAGAGATGCAGCTCAAATCTCATTTTCCAAACAAACCTGGACTAAATGTTTAAAAGATAATATATGAAAGATAAAATCATAACAGCTGAGTGTATTCATGATTTTTCTCTGCAGGTAAACACAGAAAATCGGGCCGAGACGTCGCCATCAAGATCATCGACAAACTCCGCTTCCCCACCAAACAGGAGAGTCAGCTGCGCAACGAGGTGGCCATCCTGCAGGTACACACACACACACACACACACACACACACACACACACACACACAGAGCAGTGTTGTTAGCAGTGGGTGAGACTTCCTGTCGAGAACGACTTCATTACCGTGGCAACACTGTAGGGGTGTGACATCCTCTAATATTCACGAACTGCTCAACCTGCAGAAGCTGCTGCTGTAACAAACACCTGCACACACAGACACACACACACACACACACACACACACACACACACACACACTGCTCACTTTGCCTCAGCTCTGTTCAGATGGAGGAACCTTTTAGGATTATTATCCTATCCTATTATTTACATTATAACACAGAGTGGACTGATGTCATATCATAAAAATCTTCCCCAAATTGAGGGAAAAATGCACGACCCTCCCTCACCATCAATGTTTGTTTTAAACCATTTTCGAAACTTTGATGTTTGAAAGTTAAAAGTTAAAGCTGAAATCCTGGAGTTAAGACAAAAGCCTTGTTTGATTTTACTCCTGTCGTGCATGCCGGTTAATTCATGCAAACAGTTTAATTTTCAGCCAAATTTTAGATGTGACGTAGAATAAAGTGATTTTGGTGAGATTTTACTATTTTAAGCTCAGATGTAGTGTTGATTTTTTTTTTTTGACAGAAGCATTTGTTGCACATGATGTTGAAGAAAGGCGAGTTTTCTTTAATTTTTTTTTTTGATCAAAAGTCACCAAGTTCTTTAAAGAAAAAAAAAATGCCAGAAATAGTAAAGAAAAAAAACAGGACAAAATCACCAAAATTTTCTGAAGAAATTTGCCAAAATATTTCAAAGAAATGTTTTTTATTTTTAAAAGAATAAACATAATCACTGATTTTTTAATAAAAAAAGAAAAGAAAAACAAAATATCCAAAGGTAAAAATAATCTGCAATTTTTTTTAAAAGAAAACAATCCCAAAATATTTAGAGAAAAAAAAATCTGATTTTATTTTTTTTTTTTTTACATGAAAATCATCCTAAAATTGCCAAAAATCTTTTTTTTTTTTTTTTTAGTGAAAGAAAAAAAAATCACCAAAAATGTGTAAAGAAAAAACTACTGACATGCCTTCCCTGTTATGCCCCACACCTTGTTACATTTCTGATCACCAAGCCAAACATGTTAGCTTCACCTTTTCCAGACAGTTGGAGTTGTGACAGACAAAAAGCAATAAAAATGTACATTAAGAGAATAACTGACCTTCCTGAAGCTACACAACAGCGACACTGGAACAGGGATCATTCCTCTCCTCCCTGCAGAGTTTGCACCACCCGGGCGTGGTCAACCTGGACTGCATGTTTGAGACACCCGAGAGAGTGTTTGTGGTCATGGAGAAGCTCCACGGAGACATGCTGGAGATGATCCTGTCCAGTGAGAAGGGACGGCTGCCGGAGAGGATCACCAAGTTCCTGGTCACACAGGTGACACATCACGCACTCACAAAGCTGACATTTATTATTTACACTCGGTCGCATCATTCGCTGTAAAAATAGCAGACATAGACACTGTGACATCAGCATCACAAACTTGTTTTTCTTGGAGTCAGAAGGTGTGTGTGTGTGTGTGTGTGTGTGTGTGTGTGTTTGTGTGTGTGTGTGTGTGTGTGTGTCTCAACGTCAGATCCTGGTGGCTCTGCGTCACCTCCACTTCAAGAACATCGTCCACTGTGATCTGAAACCTGAGAACGTCCTGCTGGCTTCTGCAGACTCTTTTTCCACAGGTATTAATTAGAAGTATTATTATCTGTGTGTGTGTGTGTGTGTGTGTGTGTGTGTGTGTTTTTTTTTTTAATAAAGATTTAAAAAAAAAATAATAATAATTCTGCCAATAATTTTGAAATATGTAATTATGGTAATTATAAATAGAATAAATAATGAATAGATTTTTTTCCCTAGCTTTTTCCTTTTTTTTGTTCTTGTTTTTAAAAAAAATAATTTTTTAAATCTACTAATTTCTTGCATTTTGTAAAACATGCCCACACACACAACACCCAATTGCTCATTGCCGTTTTTGTCATGTTTTTGAAATAAATCACAAGTAGCTCGGCAAAAGAAAAGTGTCTGTAAGCAGCACAAGAAAAGCGATTTCCATCCAAGTTTCAAAGAGTTAAATGTTTTATTAACAACAATAATTACCTAAAACTATGAAATTTTTTTGCATTTTCACAATTTAAGTGTGGAATACTTGGCTCAAAATTAGGCATTTTTGAATTTGTATGATGCATGCTGGAAGGTAAAATATAAACGACCTGTGGATCGTGGACAAAGTGTGAAGCCTCAGTAAAAACGTAAAACCCAAAAATGTGAGTCTGACAACAGGCACTGAAATAAAAAGTTTACTCAAAGTCGAGAACAGTCAAATGTTAAAACCTGGCAGAGAAAATAGCTGAACACTGGGGGGAAGTGAGCCAGTGTGTTTGCTGCTGGGAGGGGGAACAGGTGAGCAGGTGAGCAGGTGGGAGGAGGTCAGGTGATGGAGAACACAGAGGTTACTGCAGGGCAGCTGTAATGTGACTGAGACTCATGTAAAGATACAAAACTATTTTAAAACTCTGCATGCATCCTGACAAAAAATACCAACAATACAAATTATACAAAAAAACTCTGAGAAAGCCCAGCTAGCAATTTTTGTTTCTAAAACAACATAAACAAAACATTCCTCTAAGAGATTAGGCAACAGTATCTGTGAACATTTTTTAAAAATATATATTATTTTTATTATTATTTTAATTGTTAATATATTCTGTGATCTGCATTTTCTTTAAAGAAAAAGAATTGCCAAAAATGTTTAGAAAAAAATCACCAGCATTTTAAAAAACAAAAAAAAATCACCAAATGCCAGACAAAAAAGACAAAAAATGAACGGCCCTTTTAAAGTTCTTTATAAACATCAAAAATTGTTATAAATTTATTTTTTTTATTGTTAATGTATCCCATTACATTACATTTTCATCTAAAAAAATGTCCTCAGTCCACAGTCCTCAATAACGTTTTCTGAATGTTGTGGGAACGTTCCCTGATAGCTGGAAGACGAGATAAAAGACAGTGAGCACGGAGACGTTTGCAGACTTAATGTGACAAGGACATAATACATGTGTGTATGTGGAGATGCAACATGAAGATGGAGACATGCAAGAGAGATTCAGCCGCGCGCACACACACACACACACACACACACACACACACACACACACACACACACCACAGAGTCCATTAGCTCTCAGTGTAACTATTATCAGCTTTGTGCAGTTTTCAGCCTCCTCTCCAGAAATAGCTGTTTGTGTCAGACTGTTAGCTGTTAGCTGTAATGATGCATCAGGCCGGCTGCTCACACACTTTACTTTGTGTAGACGCTTTGCAGAGCTGCTACTCTCACACACACGTCAGGAAACAAACAAGATGCTGATGCATTAAAGAGGGAGAGTGGAATTAAGTAATATTACACTACAGGGTGTGCCTCAGTGTTTTTTGAGATCAAATTTTTATTATGTTTTGTGCAGACTACAATAACAAATAACAACAACCAGCACAGTAGCGAATCACATAAACCCAGCCACGTTTCATCGATATGTGCCCATTAAAATGTAAACCTCTGGCTGGCTTAGAGTGACCTTTGATGTCACAAAATTTAAAAATGATTTGAACAATTTAAAAAAAATACACAAATAAATAATAATGATAATAAATACAAAAAAACGTTGTTACTAAGAACCATGTTTCTAAGAAAACATGTCTGCAGGTCGTTAATAATTTAATTTGATTCCAACAAGTAACCACTATTATGATGAATTTTCATTCAGATCGGATCAGAATTAAACGAGTTACAGTCACTTTTGTAGAGACAAATTTCCTGTCTTGGTGACATAGCCAGACGGCAAGCCCTTTTGCGCATTCGTACCTCGTATACCGTGTGGTTTGTCCAAGTGGCGTAGTCATAGCTAGCTGCCTCATATCATGTATTGACACGAAATGTTTCTGTCGAGACGGTCAACTTTTGTCTGAGACAGCCCACAATTGCGCAGTGTATAGCAGGTTTTAAGCAGAAATCGCCAAAAAAGCAGTGTTATTTGACGACTCTATAAACATCAAATAAAGCAGTGTTATTTGACGACTTCGGACTGAACGGGCCAGTGATTAACAACAAACAGCAGCGCTCATTTTGGTGCAGAGCGTTAAACTGGGTTCACAAATGCACCCTCGGCGTTATCTGTTATCTGTTATCCTTCAGTTTAATCTGTGTGCATCCACCAACAGAGTCTGCAGCTTTTACCAACGCCTAAAAAAGTCAGTCCACCCACGTTTGAGTTGAATGAAGAGAAACGGCCTCAACGATAACAGGAGCCCAAAATAGACGAGAGCTCCAGTCGACAGTCGATGAACTGATTGAGCTGGACTGAAGAGAGCCGACGATCACGTCCGTCTCTCTGCTGAGTGTTTGTGAATCATCTGAACGGCAGCTTCATCGTCACACTCATCCTCCCTCCTGAGCTCACGTGCAAACAGGACGATGGAATAAAACATTCAGGGTTAAGACTGTTGAAGAATTTATCCTGACGTTTTCTGATTTAAACCTCCGAAACTGCAAAATCACTTTTCTTCTTTTGCAATTGGACACTTTTTTCAGGATAGGAAAATATTTTACATGATAGCTAAATTATCCTAATGAAATTATCCTAAGTTATTTTTACAGAATTGTTACATTTTTTTATATTGTAATTTCCTTGTGTGTGTGTTTATTTTTATTTATTTATTTATTTTGCTTCTTTGTTTGCTTTTGCTAATTTTCAGGTAATTTTCTTGTACTTATTTTTAATTTCTTGCTAATATTTTGCTATTTTTTTCTTTTTAAGTTGCTTGCTCCCAACCTGCGTTTTTGAAAGAAATCAATCCAATTTTCTCAGGTTTCAAAGAGTTAATTGGAGGGAAAATAAAGGTCCAGAATGTAATTTTTAGCCACAGTAATTAAAAATGAATAAAAAAACACACTCACATATACATTAGCAACATTTTGTCATGTTCATTTTTGTGAATCTGTCATATGCATTTCGTTTGTCCTGTGAGATTTATTTTAAAATGCCTCCATCCTCACCTGTTTCAGGTGAAGCTGTGTGACTTCGGCTTCGCTCGGATCATCGGCGAGAAGTCGTTCAGGCGTTCGGTGGTCGGCACGCCGGCGTATCTCGCACCAGAGGTCCTGAGGAACAAAGGCTACAACCGCTCCCTGGACATGTGGTCGGTTGGGGTCATCATCTACGTCAGGTAGGAGACTCACCCGATGGTTTCATTCTCAGTTTTAATATTCTGACTTTGCTTTTTAGATTTTGTTTTTGCTCTCTTGCTTCCAAAATTTGACAAACAAATAACAACATTATGAAACAGAAACTATAATTTCCATAATGAAATCATCACCATTCTGCAACGAAGGATTAGGGCCCCATTAAAGAAAAAAAAGTTACGAGAGTCGTAATTTCGAGAAAAGAGTTGTAATATTACAAGAAAAAAAGTCAGGATTTTAGATTTTAGAGAATAAAGTTGGAATTTTTTGAGAAATATGTAGTTTTATGAAAAAAAAGTCATAATTTCATGAGAATAAACTTGTAATATAACAAGAATGAGGTCGTAATTCTACGAGAATAAAGTCATATTTTTACCAGTCTGCTAGCAATATATTTATTTATGTAATATCCGTTTTCTCTTAAAATATGAGTTTTTTTCTTGCAAAATTACAACTTTATTTTCGTAAAATTACGACTTCATTCTCATGAAATTTTGACTTTTTTTCTTGTACAATTACGACTTTATTCTTGTAATATTAAAAGTTCATTCTCATAGTATTACAACTTATTTGTAGTAAAACTATGACCTTATTCTCATAATGTTATGACTTTATTTTTTAAGTCTCAAAAAAAAATTCCTAAAAATCGTGCCATTCCATAATTATTAACTCTTACTTAATTACAGGTGAAATCGAGTCTAATTTCTGTATTTTATGTTAAACTCACTGTTTTGTTCTGCACTGCAGCCTCAGTGGGACGTTCCCTTTCAATGAAGACGAAGACATCAACGATCAGATCCAGAACGCTGCCTTCATGTACCCTCCTCATCCCTGGAAGAAAGTCTCCCAGGAAGGTAAGTCACATCCTGAACCATAGTTGCAGCTGCTGAGTGGGTTTTAAAATGTCAGAATTCATCTACATTTATCTACAGCTAGACCTCTAACTTCACCCCATAAAACACATTGCCCGACATATTCAAATCTCTAATAATAAAAATATTTCCGTCTGCAAATATTTAGGCCTACAATCACATCATTAAAGCGAGCAGCAGTCTCTCTGTCCACACTGACTCTGTTAAACATGCACTTCTATAACATCATGTTGATAAACCACTGTACCAATCAGCTGTGTGCACATTGTAAACAAACCTCTTATGTTATCAGCTGTGTGCACATTGTAAACAAACCACTTATGTTATCAGCTGTGCGCACATTGTAAACAAACCTCTTATATTATCAGCTGTGCGCACATTGTAAACAAACCACTTATATCATCAGCTGTGCACACATTGTAAACAAGCCACTTATGTTATTAGCTGTGCATTCGAGAGCATTGGCTTAAGACATAACCGCTTAAAAGATTGGTGAGTTCTTGCAGCCACCGTCCGTGTCCAACCAGAACACAGCTGGATGGTGCCAGTTGAGAACACGGTTGTGCAGAACGGGTGGCGTTGTTACTGTATGCTGGCGGATGAACGGAGGGCACCAGGTACGTCCACATGCAGCGTGCACACAAGAGCGTCAGGTAATAATGCTGCTGGGAACAACATCATATAGGAGCGTGAGTGTGCTTATAGGGCCCCAAAAATAACCGACTCAGTCATCACACACAACACAGCAGGGTCAAAAAGTAATTACAATATAGTCTCTTATGAACAATAAGTATAAACATTTTAGCATTAACAGCATAATGTAAATAACATGGTGGTAATGACCGAAAAGGTAATGGCAGAAGCATGATGCTTTTATATGCCTATCCTACATAAAATATTACATTGAATTAACTGACCTGCCAGAAAATTCAAGATTCAAGACAACTTTATTGTATATCTGGTTTAAAAAAAATGATTAAAAAAAATGAGGAAAAACAAAAGAAAAAAACCTCTTTGAATCAGAAACATAAATGCTGTTTTGATCATGTAAACAATATAAAAAGGTCAGGTTTCTCTTATTCTGTAAACGCCGTATTGAATGTGATTAAAACCAGGATCCTGATGAAAACACTGCTGATGTTTCTGTAAACACCTGCCTGCAGAGGTGGTTTTGTAATGACAGCATGTATCAGCCCTCCTCTACCAACAAATATAAATAGTGTGAACATCCCCCATAACACCACGATTACAGATGAACGCTGTGTTTCACCTCGGTGTGACTCTGCGGTTATTTTTCTTTTGGTCCTCAAACATCAGTGCGGGTTTTTATTTCCTCCTGCTGCAGTGTGATAAACGTCCTTCAAGTCTTCGCTGGCGCGTGACTCATGTTGTTGTCGTCATTGTCTCTAAATGCGTCCGTCGTGCCTGTTGGCTGGAGCCGTCCTGTTGACTACGAGACAGATTTAAATCAGCCTGACTCACTCGCTCCTCGGCCCGGATCCCCGAAGTGCTCTTAACCTCCCCTCCACCTCCTCATCCCGCCACAGCGACTTCAGCTGCAGCTCCAAACAAATGTTGCAAAAAAGTTGTTTTCTGTCAGTCGCAGGAGGATTAAATGTCACGAATAAATCTGCGAGTGCGTCAACAAATCTGCATTTTCAAAGATCACTTTAAAAGAAGACACTTCAAATGGATTCTGTTATTGAACTCGCTTTTTCCTCTGCCCACAAACGCGATTCAAGTTTCATAATGGAGACACTGGGAGAAAGACGTTATTTTGTTTTATGATCTGTGAATATTGACTGCATAAAACGCAGCTTCCGGCACAAAAAATGCCACATGACAGTTTGATAGCAGTGAAGTATAATCAGTGTTTCTGAATGACTCCATGTGCACTTCAGATCCACTGCTTTTAGAAAGTTTATCATCCACAGCTTGGTCCAGTCAAATCTGAAAGGTCTCTGAGGCTTTCAGGTTGTAGAAACTCCTTTTTACTAACAGATGTTATTTACAGGGATTTTCATGGACAAAATTTCAAAACTTTTCCATGTCAGATGATAAAATATCCATGACCATTAACAACATAAAAGAGCTTATTTATGATAAAATGTTAGATTCAGAGACGAATGGAGCCTTCTGTCTGTAATCGACCTTAATTTCGTCCATGTTTGCATGTTTCTTGTAAACTTGCAGATATGGATGGCATGGAGTGGTTCCACAAGCCTTCTCTTACTCTGAAATCTTCAAATACTGCCTCTTTTGCAGTGATTTTGGCGTAAAACCCAGATGCCAAAGACCACCTTCTGCAGCTGTATTCTGTCAAGTGGCATCAACTGACAATAGTTGCGGACTGAACTGTTTGTGGTGTTAGTATACGCCGCCAGACGGCACCTGCCACAGCAGCATGATACACAGATGGACGGTGTCAGTCGAGAACACGAACAGACAGAACTTGTCATGTCCCCATGATATGCTGGTGGACGGTGTCGGGTTGAAATGCTTCCAGTACCAATGTAATATAAGGAGCACAAAGGTCCCTATTTGGCAGTCGGGTGTGCGGCAGAGGCAGTGGATAAATCCAACAAGCCCTGGACTTTCATGCAGGAGTGCTGTGTTCACTTCCTGTCCAAATGTGATGTTTTTTTGTTTAGTTTTTTTCACTTCACCATGTGCCTCTTTTCCCTAATCCTATTTTTTCCAAGTTTTTGATGACCTTTGAAACGCTTTATGCAATGGTAAAGGTAACAAAAAACCACGACTCTGCGGTGTTCATGGCTTTTCATAAATGTTGACTCCAACTGTCAGTGATTGAAAATACGACACCCAGGTGGATGTAGTAATTTTCAACTCTTTTCAGACACAATGCAGCGACGTGCCAACATAAGATACCATCCGTCACTATCCAAGCAGCTCTCCAACACTGATAAAAAAGTAATCTGCACGAAGTTTAAATGAGACTGAATAAGTAACAGATTTAAAATAGATGTAACCACCGTTACATTGTCGCAGGTCTCCGTGCTGCTTTCTGCTGTTGACTAACCTGTTTTCTGGGGTTCAAAATGACATACTAGAAGAAAAGAGAAAGGCATGACCCTTTGGTCTATTAGCAGTGGTGAAGTAATCTACTCATGAAGGCCAATTTAGGTAGAAAAGGGTATTCAACAAACTCAGCAACGTTTTGGGGACATTGACTAAATGAAAGTTGTAATTATTTCATCCTCCTTTGAAAATAGTGTAAAATACATTTTGTGTCCGGATTATACTGTTTTTATTTCTGCATATTTGTCATTATTGAATCAAGAAGGAAAAGATCAGTAAAACCGGCTGATTACCATTCTTGGTGGTGTGTCTACAGAGGACATGCTCAAAGATAACCCAGGATGAGAGTGGACAAACTTCACAAAGGCAGATGCATGCAGGATACAATAAAGAAATTAAATCTGATCACATTCTGCTCAAACAAAAACAGATTTTCTAAAGATAAAAATGACCAAAACTCTCAGAAAGATGTTCGTAAACTGTCTAAATAGACTTATCAGTATGGTCCTCTGAGCTGCTGTTGGACAGACTGACGTCGCCATCCTCTGGCCCCCTGAAAAGAAAGAAGCTCAGATTAAAGGTGGGTCACGTGACTCCTCAGAGAAAGAGGAATTAGGGAGGGGAGAAAAAAAACCCTTGAGAAGCAGCGAGAGTCCGGGCAGTTCTTGGAAAGGGAGTTAGACGGACAGATTCGGGGGGTATTCATGTGCTGGTCCATTCATGTGCATAATACCAAGCGATGGAGGCCCCCGTAGACCTGAGGGGCCCGGGGTCCTGGAGCTGTTCAGACCGCTGACCCCTGAAGAAATGTTAACATCATGTTAGCTTTGCTCATTAGCCCCGACTGGCCCCTCACTGCAGGGGGGGCCCCAACCCGACATCCTCCTCCTCCTCCTCGTCCTCCTCGTCCTGATTCATCCCTCCCTCTGCTGCTCTACCTCGAACTTTACTTACTCATCACTTCTTCTGTCTTACTTTTGCTTCTTTCTTTCTTTCTTTCCTTTCTTTTTCTTGTCTTCCTTCGTTTCAGCAATTGACCTGATTAACAACCTGCTGCAGGTAAAGATGAGGAAAAGATACAGCGTGGACAAGACTCTCAGTCACCCCTGGTTACAGGTAGGACTTTTTGCATTTCCAAAAATGTTAAATAAGAGTTAAAGAGATAAAACATAGAAAGTGTCGTGCAGGTTTCCAGCAGAGTCACCAGAATACCTCACAGCCAAGAACGTTAACATTATGGTAACAGCTACACCGAAAAAGGACAGACAAGATGTTAGAGGAAGGAATATAACAGTAAGTTTTAACAAAAAATACCAGACTGAAGTAAATGTACTGGATCAAGACTGAAAGTCAAGGGTTGGCTTGGATTAACCCAATTAGAGCAGGAAACACAGATCGTCCAAATTCTGTTTTAAGTTTTTTGATGTTTGATGTATTTTGTGTTTTGGTCTTGGATTCAATATTTTGCTGTGAAAGGTTTTCAGAAAGTTTTGTGTGAAAAGTCAATTCTTGTATAGTTTGAGCCTTTTCCTCCCCCTATAGAGAACCCAGGACTGAGTCCTAAAAAACAGAAATACAGAGATGAAGGGATGAAGTATTTTTGTGGGCCAGCCTGAGTTAGCATCGCACTGTCTCCCTCGTCAAAAACCTCCTGGGATTTTTGAATGGGATTTTTGATTTTGATTTTTCGATTGCCAAAAATTATCTCTGTGACGAACACAAGTTTATGATACTTACAGATAGGGCTGGGCAATATGGAATAAAGTCTTATCACAATATGCTTTTTCATATCAGTCGATATCGATATATATCACGATATACATCAGATTAGTATTTCTGTCAAGCTGAAAGGTTCCCTCTGACTCCTAAGTGAGATATGAAGATATCATAAGTAGGGATGCACGATAATTATCGAGACCGATAATTATCAGCGCGATAATGGGACTTATGGCGTCATACAGGTAATTCAGATAAAAAAGTTTTTGGTCAATAAATAGAACCGATTATAAAAGGCATAAATTGCTTTGATTTCACCCGTGTTGCCATGGTTTCACTCTGCCAGTACTACACACACTGTATTATGCTGCATTTCAAACTGCTGCGCTGCTAGATCAGTCCACAACATGTCATCAGAGAAGCTGCGCTGTTTGTCTGTCTCACTGCGCTGCTGTCGGACCATCAGCTGTTTGATCCGCCATGATGAAATGCTGTGGCTGTCAAACACTCAGCTGTTTGACTTTGGTTTGCTGCAGCTCTATTCTTATTATCATTGGTTGTTCGCGTTGTCTGTCAAAATATGGCTGGAATGAGTTCTACTGACATTCTATCGACTACGTCTCATGTTTCTATCAAGGAAAATTTATTTCACTATTAAAAAGCTGTAAACCAGCTACATCGTGGTCGCACCACAACGTCACCACCCCAAATCGTTAATTCTGATTTAATTTAGCGCTCTTAATTTTAAACTGTCTTTGACAGTTCTTGAACTTTTTACACCACATACTACTTCATAAGATATTCCATCGTACCACCGCTATGACCGCTGTCAAAATAGTAATAACGTACTCAGCGATGGGCGGTTCACATAGAAGGCAGGGAATTAAACCATAATCGTAAAGATCTTGATCCTTAGTTTCCCCGAACAAAATATTTGAATTTTTAAAACAAAACTCTCAAATTCAAAAACTTCCACAGAATAAAAACTTGTAACACGTATGTTTTCTCCACCAGGACTACCAGATGTGGTTGGACCTGAGGAACCTCGAGTCCCGCATGAACGAGCGCTACATCACGCACGAGAGCGACGACCTGCGCTGGCATCACCACGCCCAGCTCAGCGGCCTCGACTACCCGTCGCACCTCGTCAACGGTCCGCCCCGCGGCGACAGCGTTCAGATGATGGAGCATTACCAGGAGCGCGAGGAGGAGCTGGAGACCCTGAGCGAGAGGGTCAGTGAACTCTGAGGACGAGGAAACAAACCGCAGCTAACAAAAGAAAAGCACAAAATCAATGAAAACACAAATTTAGATTTACAATCAAACCAAATAATGATTGATTTTTGAAGGATATGAGGGAGCTTAAGATGTAAACACACTCACTTCTAAGAAAGCGCACTGCATTAACGAAAGGAAAAATAAATCTCATAATTATGACTTAATTTAATATATCTCATAATAATGAGAAACATATCTCTGCTAGCTGCTTCAGCAGGAGTCTCGTCTCGTTAACATGGTTGTTTTGTCCTTAAAAGATTGTATTTATGAGATCATAAATAATAAGTCCTTGTTTCGATGTAGAGATAAAGAAAATTCTTTTATTTACTATATTACAGGGTTAGGATCTTTTGATTACTTTATCACATAATTATCCCTTGTTTTGTAAAATAATTACATGAGCTTTTTTTCCCAAATGAATGAATATTGGTGATCATACCTCGTAAACACAAAACACGTTTCTCACAGTTACGAGATCTTGTAGGTATAAATATCTCTTGCAAGAAAATAATAAGATCCTTTTTTATTAAGTACAAGCCTCACGCTCAGTTTATTCACTTGTGCTGATCGTTACAAATGAACGTTGATAAATAAGCAAATTCAATTAAAGTGATCATAAAGCTTAGCTACAAAAAAGTTCACAATTACGAGATCAAAGTATGAAACGCTAAATCAGAAGATAAAACGAGTCCCCAGATCATTACGTGATCCTTTTTCATAAGTATGACGTAAACTTACAGTTTTTTTATATATTTGTTTTGGCTATTTTAAACAAATATCATTTGTCCCCGTACCTCGTCACTACCAAACAATCTCTACCAATTATTACTGATAATTTCAAGATCTATTTCCTCTACAGTGTTCTTATCTTATAATTTCTAAGATAATTGTGTCATAATTTCCTTTTGTCGTATAACGAAATCTAATGAAATAAATAGATATCAAGATTCTGACCTTGTAATTAGGAAATTTGAGATGGGCTTTTCAGATTTGGTCATAATATTTTTTCTTTGGTGGTTGTAATGCACTTCCAGAGTCCTCAGCGTGGAGGTTTAAAGTCGCACTTTCAGACAATCAGAAAGACGCTACGGGCAGCTTTCATTTCAATTTTGGAAAAACACGTTTGTGCCTCTTGTGTAATCATCGTTTTGTACGAGACTTTGCACAGATGATTATGTTCAAGTTATGGAAAACGAGCCACGGCATTTAATTCAGTAAATCAGGAAACAAAGAGGCAGATCATTATTATAATAAACTTATTAAAGCATGTCCATAATTTTAGATTCTTCAAATTTCTTTGAGATTTGAGCTGTTGTAGGCTAAACCTTAAATGCTCAATCAATGAAAAAATGTTTACATAAATCAACAAAGGAAAAGAATTGTTGAGCTCTAAAACTACAAAAAACGTCTTCAATGTTCAGCTTCAACATAGTTTTTCTTTATTTTTTTGCATGTAATATATAATTTTTAACGCTTTGAAACCTGAGGAAAATGGGAAAATGGCGACGAGCAACTTCACAAAAATGGCCCAAAAAATAGCAAGAAATTAGTTAAAATCTCAAGAAAATTACCTGAAAGTATGAAAGAGAAAGAGAAAAGTAAAAATAAATAAACACAAGAAAATGCTGCTAAAATTATGTTTTTTTTCTTTACTTTTAAACATAATTCATATAATTCTCTGGACATTTTGTCTATTTTAAAAAAAAAATCTTCACATGATGTTTTTTCTCTGTTTCTGAAAGAAATTGGACAGATTTTCTCAGATTTCAGAGGCTTAAATGCTAGTAAAAGACATCTGAATGAAACTGATGTCGATCCAGGTGTTAAAGGGTTAAAGCTGTACCTGTTTTATGTTTATAGAATTTAAACTCTATGAAGGACGCCTCACAGATGTCGCTCCAGGTGTTTTCCTTTTGTAGGGGAGCGATGAAATGTCAGGGGTTTCATTCCAAAAAGGGATATCCAAAAGTTCTTCATAAATAAAACCAGCTGCGTCCGTGAGAAAACACAGGTCACTATGATGGTGGAGTACTTCATGTTTCAGGTGCGTATTAGTTTTCTGAAAATGGATATGTAGCATTTTGGAATGAAAATCCTCAAACGAACAAAAAATGTGCCAACAAACACCAACAAAAAAAACACAAAAAAAACTTTGCTCGGCCAGTATTTATCTGAGTTTATTTGTCCGAACACTGTATCAACACAGCTACCCAACAAGCATCACCGCAGATTCATTTTGTCTTTGAATTTTGGTTGTATTTTAATTTAACCCTGTGTGAACCGCAGGGAGTCAACAGTAGCAGAGCTCCTATTTCTGTGCCAGCTATTGTTTAAAAACAAAAAAAACGTCCAAAGTCTTTAAGTGACTAACTTCATTTTGATTTTTAACAATAAGAATGAAAAAATTGTATTTTATAAAATGAACTCACATCATGTGGTGTATTGTTTTCAGCTGAACGCTACGTTAACATCTTCTGTAAACGGATCGAATGTTGTTTTTCAGCATTTTACTGTGCAAAAAACCCAAATACACGCTGTTCAAGCTTTGCACGGGATAGAAATTCAAGGCCGTGATCAGCTTTTGTAAAGTTTATCCCAAAATTTAGCCGAGTTAGCCTTTTGGATTTTCTACGTTTTGGAAAATTTCAAAATTCTTTTGAAGTTCTGATAATGTGCACATTCAGGTAAAAATGTCAGTCCCATCACGTAATTTGCATTTTTTTCCACAATATTTTTATTTTCATTTTCCATGTTTTAAAATATTTTTTAAATCATGTAACACGTAACAACATGTAGTTGTGTCATATTACAGAACAAAAGAAAGAAAAATAAAAAAATAAAATAAAATAAAAACAAATTGCTCCTCATATATTAAAATGGTAATCTATACACAATGTACAGCATACCTGCATTTTAATTTATAAGTTATTCGTTATAAAGGAGGGTTTGATAACATCAGTTTTACCCGTTGATGCACGCTTGGTCTGTCCAGGTTTTTCCATAAAAGTGCAAGACATTTTTTAAGCATAAAGCAATCCAACGTCTATAAATGTTTGTTCATTTTCACTGTAGTTTTGTTTTGCTGGATACAGGCCCAAGCCTCAGCTTCAACATTTTCTTTCTTTAATTTTTTTGCACATAATGTATGATTCTTAAAAAGATTTGAAACCTGAGTAATTTGGCTTGATTTATTTCAAAAACATGGAAAAATGGCAACAAGAAATGGCCCAAAAAATAGCAAGAAATTAGTAAAACATTACAAAACAATTAATTTTACTATATTATAAAAGTATAAAAGGAAAAAACAAACAAAAAAAAAATTTAAATTATAACTCTTCCCAGAATGTTTGTATCTTTCTACGCTGCCAAATACAGTGAAACTGATGTTTTTTTGATCTGGTGGAAGGATTTTTTGGTTGAAGGTGAAACAACAAAGACATGATGATAAACATGACGGCATGGTGATGGTAAAAATAAAAACAGATGAATCGATGCATATTAGAGCTGCGGTACGTCAGCAGCTGCAGAAAATACATTTCTGTTATGTCAAGTAACATAGAAGGTTATCCAAAATTACTCTAACTATTTTCAAAACACAAAGCAAAACTTTTCCCAAACTTTAAAGGATTTTACTAATTCCATGATTTTCTTTTCCTGGTCTGGAAAATGAGATTGTGGAATTCCATGACTTCTCCAGGTTCTCCATGACCATGAGAACCCTGTTCATTAGTAAACTTCTTGGCCCATCACTTGTTACGTTGTTTTTGATGAACAGAGAAAAAATGTAAAAGCATTTTTAAAAAATGAAGCTCATTAATTACAAGTACATCCCCATCTGTCTCGCTGTATTTCTGGCTTCTATGCAGTAAAAACTGAGAACATTTTAATGTTTTTTTTAAACTCACATCATAAAACATGACTTCAAAGCTTTTTTTTCCCAAATCTTTTGATACTTTGGCACTTGAGCATTCAAAATGTCATAATTTTTCCTCCTACAGTCGTTTTCACCAGGCGCATGGTGGGCGGCTGTAATGATTACTGAAAATTAATTTTAAAAGTTTATAGTTTATTGGCCTTTGTGCTGCTCGGTGGACAGTAATGGTTCAGAAAAGGCCTCCCGTCGTGCTCTACAAGACGTCTGTTTACCGATAAGCAAGGCAGAGTTGAGCTGCCGCGTTTTGAGCTTCTCCCGTACAGACACAAAGGGGAACAGCATGTATCAGGGTTATTATATCATTATGATGCTGCCACAGATCTGAAAAATAAGGGCTGTTTCTCTGAAGCCTTCATGGCCTTGTCTTCTTCGTGCCTCTCTCTCTCGCTAATCGATGCTTTTTGTCTTCTCTGACATTTCAGCTTCACCTGGAACAGAAATGTTTCTCTGTAAAGAGGTCAATTTGTTGAAATACTTGTGTAAATGTTCACAGTGGTGTTTGTTATTTATTTTAAAGAAGCTATAGATGACCGGTGGAGCTGCAGGTTTTCCATTCATGCAACTACAGTCTGCTACTGAAGGTATGAAGGAGGAAAGGGGAAAATAAAAGGGCAGGCTGTTCACGTGTACCATTTTTTCTACGAAACGCAATGCACCAAAATTTGGACATATCCTTGGTAATCATGATCCGGTGATTTGTGTCACCCACGTACTTTGCAAGGCTGTGACCATGTTACCAAAGTGCTGACTAGGGACGTAACGATGCATCGGGGGGCAGTTAAAAATCGATACAAAATATCTGAGATTCAAATCAGTGAGATGAAAAATGAACCTTGATACTCTTTTTAAACAGCACACGGTGTAATCTACTTTTGACTTCGCTTGCTCGATGTGCCACATCACTACGTGTTCAACGTCGTACGTGTCAGAGGCTAGAGACAGCTCGCAAATGTAAATAAGACGAAGCAAAAGCTCCGTGACAGTTGATATTGAACTAGAAGATGCAACCTGCAGTTTCATATCCGAAGTGTGGCGGCATTTGAGCTTCCTCAAGACAGAAAGTAATAAAGGCGAGAAGACAGAAGAGAAAAGACAAAAACAGTCTGCAGATATTGACAGAGGGTGTTGAACTACACAAAACAGTACAACTAACATGATGCAGCATGTGAGCCGGCATCATGGCGAGGAGCTCCGGTCAGCCCCGCCTAATCACGTTACTCCTTAACAACGACTACACAGCCAAAAAAAAAGAAAGAAAAGAAAAACTATATGGTCAAACCACACTGACAAGCTGCGACCCAAAAAAAGAGTCCAATTTATCAGCCACGAGTGGGAAATGACCAACTTAGTTCTTCAAACACACCCTTTCTGCTTTCCCTACCACAGAAATAAAAGGGATCCTTTAATTTGACATAGAAAAGGAGAGCAGATGCAGTATTTTGTATAATTTTTGTGTGAAATAATTAACAGAGTATTTTTCAGTCATAAGTTTTCTGTAATCTCACTTTGTATTAAAAAAAAAAAAAGTATCATAACCCAATATCGTGAATTGTATGGAATCGTGAGTTGAGTGAGACGTTTCATCCCTAGTACTGACAAAGGTTAAAAAATAAAGAGGAAAGCAGTCTTGTTAAGGAGGGAGGTTGGAGGAGGGTGATGGATAGATCACGAAATACGGGACTTTTCCACGGTGTTTGGGAGTGTGTGATTCTGAGTCATTTTAAGGTGTGACGTTCAGAAATGCTCTGAATGCCGGAGTCAGTCTGGCACAAACAGGACCATTGTTAAGTATGAAACGCTGTTAAAATGCACCCTTTGGTTATCCAGAGTACTGCACTCCAGGAGTGTCAGAGTGTGGTCAAAACAGCATGTTTGTGCCAAATGAAGTGAATGTATGATTCACTACACTTTTAGTTAATATGTGTAAAAACAGAGCGGTGAAGGGATGACGTATTTTTTGGGCCAGCCAGGCAGTTAGCATCGCACTGGTTCCCTCATCAAAAACTTTGTGGGATTTTTGATTATTGACAAAAATAAGCTCTGTGACAAACACAAGTTTCTGATACGAAAAGGTTTTGTTCAGCGTGATAATCTTCACAGATAAACTCCACTTTTGTGTGTTTTGAAGTGTAAATGAAATCAACGGAAGCAAAAAGCTATTGTTAGGCTATAAATCAAGAACACCATGGTTGCACGACTTAAATGTCACCACCCCAAATCTTCTGATTTGATTTAGCGTACACAATCGAAAAACATCTACAAGATCGAGCGCGACTCTAAAAAAGCTGTAAAGGCGGCGGATGGGTTGAATGAGTTTCTGTGTCAGTGTAATGACGACTAACGTCCCCGATAAACACTGTAGTCCCATTTAACCACTTGTTAGCAACCGCCTGTTTTAAGACGTGTAAAACCTTAAAAGTTCAAAAATTGGATTTTATACAGACGCATTTTATGTTGCAGAACAAAAATATCTTCAGCCTGTGTTACCACACACCTTTTTTAAGGCATTTCACAGAAAACCTTTGAAGACTTTGAGAAGAGGGAACTGGAAGTGCAAAAACGCTAACGGACCTCTGCGTTTCAGGACTCATCACTTCACCGCTCTGTAGAACGCTGTTTCGTCAAACAAAAGATCTGTCATTTTAGGGTAGAGTGGCAGAAATCTAACCTCCGTAACTTTACGTCAGTGTGTCTTTACGTTAAGTGCATAACGCCTGTTATAGAGCATTAACTCGTAGGATGTCATACTAAACGTTTCTCTGAGGATGCATTGGTTAAGGTTTTATCAGGTGAGCGGGTAACCGTAATTTTCAGTATACAAAAAGCTTTTTCTTTTAAGACTCAGAGGACACAGGAAACTAACAGCGACATGTGGTCAGGTAATATTTGAATCAAATACACTACTTAGTGAGAGTTTGACTTCATTTATGTCTTTTTATTTGTATTTGAATGTGTTTAGAGCTGTAAGGGGACAACTACACAAAGGTGGTAATGTCATTATGTAATGTTAATATGCCTTCGAACCAACTTGAGAACAAAGATTATTGTATTTCAAGTCATTTTTTGTACAAAAGTCAGTTTATCTTTTGTTTAAATGTCACGGAGACATCAGAGCCACCACTGAGCACTCGAAGGGCTTCTTAGATTAGACTGTTCTCACCAAGGAAAAAACAGATATTATAATCAGACAATTAGTTTTTAGTGTTTATCATTTCTCCGAAAACATTGGAGAATTGACTATCCTGCAGGAGTCTTTGCTGGTTTCGTGGAAACGTCATGGTGAGGACAAGACGAAGTCGGTCACCGCTCCCAGCACATAACCCCGCAGAACTTGATAATTTTACATTTTTGTTTTTTTTTTCCAATTACATAAAAATTATACTTTATCAGTGAGTCATTTTATTTCTTCTTTTAACCATTGGACAAAGCCAGGCTAGCTGTTTCCCCCTTAGCTTAGCTTAGTCTGTGCTAAGCTAAGCTAACAGTGTCCGGACTCCAACTTCCAATTAACATAAAAATACGAGAACTGATTCTCAGCAAAGGGCACGGGAGTGTTTCCCAAAATGCTGATTTATATCACCTTTAGTATTCTTATCACCTTTAGTAAAATTTTAACTACATATTTCAGAAAGTAAGTTTTATCTTATTATTTGGGGTTGAGTATCTCCAGACAATCCTTCAAGGATTTTTTTTTTTCAATCAGGATTGTAAAATAGTTAAGATGCACATATTTCTGAGTTAAATTTAGGACTATAGACTGAACTGTGTGTGAAAGGTCACAAGTTTGATTCTGTCAGTGTCCTTTTGTTAAACACTGACCACTAACTGGGATATTTCCTGTGTTTCTGAGGTCATATGTTGTCACATAAGGGCTCATTTATGCTTAACGTTACGATACTCTACGTTCGTTTTGTATTTGTGCACATATTCTGAAAGCTTCAGGTTACAGCAGCAAAGAGTAGTAACACCGGAGATCATGGAGGCACTGAAGCATAGTTCAGACAGGTACAACTGTAGGAAACAAACAAATTAAAAAATAAAGGTGGACATTTACAATGTTTGAAAGAAATATGTCTATTTTTGTTCGTACGGGGAGTATAAATGAGCCTCATGACAAGTTTTCACTGTGTTTTCAGTGATTATAAAGATTACAAGTATTTTTCTCTTGATATAAACTAAGATTGTTAAATATTTGTACGTGCTATCACCCCAGTTGGAATTGCAAAAACACAAAAAGGGGTTGGACGTTTGAAATGCAGTTTGTATGGTAAAAATCTGTTCAAATACTATTGAGATATTAATGTATAAATGCAAGAAAAGTACTGTCAGGAAATCTAAAGGTGCAAGGCAAGTTTATTTATACACCACATTTCAGCAACAAGGCTATTCAAAGTCGTCTACGTAAAAAAAATTAAACATTAAAAGCATGGAGAAGTGCCAAAGAGGTCTCAAAGAGTAAAACATCAGTGGGAATAAACTGTAGGAGAGAAAGTACAGTGTACCGCCCCAGGAAACACACACCGAACAACACAGGACCCTTTAAACACTCACATGCTGCGATGTAAGCCCTCTGGGTTTCGTGTTGGCAGTCCTGGTTTTTAAAAGCGACAGATGAAGCGTTTGCTGTGTTTCAGCTCAGTATTAGTGGAGGAGTGACTCCTCTGAGTGTGTTTTAGCTTCGGGCTCAGAGCCGTTAGCCTGGGTGTTTGTGTCGCTGAATGGTCGACCGTTTCTTACGTGGCTTCACTCCTCCGGTGTCTGTGCTCTGAACAAACCTGCCTGAAGTGCTCACAAAGTGTTTGCCACCTGCAGGAACTTTAAAGATGTATTTTTTTCTGGATCAGCTTTAAATAAAGACATTTTAAAATCAATTTGCAGATGTTGTTTTCTGGCATTTTCTTAGCCTTATTCTTATTTTTTATTGTTTGACTTTCCATCCGTACATCCCATTCTCGCAGTATCTCAGGAATGCCTTTGGGGAATTCCTTCAAATTTGGCACAAACATCCACTTGGACTCGACAAACTGATTACATTTTGGTGGTCAAAGGTCATTGGATGTGCGTCGTTTCTAGTTATTGAAAACAAGATATCTCATGAACACCTTTAGACATCTGCGAAATTGGCGAGAACGTCCACTTGGACTCAACAAAATTGACTGATACATTTTGGTGGTCAGAGGTCACTATAATCATGCATCCATGAAAGAAGATATCTCGCACACCTTTATCGAAATTCTTAAAATTTAATAAACTGTGATTCAAAAAAAATTAAACTGTGACTGTGCATCCATCTAATTTTCATAAAAAAGATATCTCAATATCTAACACCTTGAGAGAATACCCTAATTTGGCACAAGCGTTCACTTGTACTCAAGGATGAGCTGTTCAGAATCTGGTGATCACAGGTCAAGGTTACTCTGAACTTGCGTCAGTCTCATTCTCTTCAACGCAGTATCCCAAGAGTGCTCTAAAGGAAGTTTCATCAAATTTGACAAAAACGTCCACTTGGATTCCACAATGAACTGATTAGATTTTGGTGGTCAAAGGTCAAGGCCAACATGATCTTGCATCTATATTATCCTCAGGAATGTGATATCTCACAAACACCTGATGGGTTTTGTTTTTTTCCGATTTTGGCACCAACGTCTGCTTGGACTCAATGATAAACTGATCAGATTTTGGTAGTGGAAGGTCATTGTGACCTTTCACCCCTTTCATTCTCTTGAATGCGATATGTCATGAACACTTTGGAGGTATTATTTCAAATTTGGCACAAACATACACTTGTAATGAAATATTCAGAATTTGGTCTTAAAGTGGTCACTTGTGACCTCCCCAAACATGTTTTTGGTCATAACTCAAGAATTCACATGCTAATTATGACACGATTTCACGCATTAAAAAACCTACATAGTTTTGGACAAGTTAAGACTAAACAATAGCAATAGAATCCAAGTAGTTGTTGCAAATTAGCATTGCTGCCGGGCAAACTATTCAAATTGAAACCTTTTGTAGAGCTGGATCACTGCTGTAATTTAGGTTTTTGGCCCAGAAAAAGCATCGACTTCTGGGCCACATGTGGTTTAAAAGTAAACTGTCGTGTGGATAAAGTACTCTTTATGCTAAGTTAGACTAACTCTCCGAACGTGTTTTTTAATGTTTTTATTTATGTTAAATATCTCCTCTGCCTACACTCGTCTCCTCCTCACTGACGGTGTCTGTGGCTGAAGTCTGCCGTCCTGCTGGGGAAGAGCTCCATGTCAGCGCAGGGTTTTCGCTCAGTGAGAGCCTTCTAGTTTTCCTCCGTGTTCGGGTTTGATGGTAATGGTTGGTGACGGAGAAAAGGCCTCGGGGGGGACGCGGCGGAAGCAGCTCTTTAGAGAGACAAGTGGGAAGCGTCAACAACACCGACTGACGGGTTAGACGTAGATTAATCCCTCCAGCGAGAGGAGGATCCAGGTCCTGACACCACCAACCACTGTTTTTTTAACAACACATTTATACTTAATATTATTGTTATTGCAAGTTTTACACACCGAGGTAGAAATATTTGAGATGAAACAGAACTACAGCTAGTACTATTATACCGATGCTATTAATACCACAGCTTTACACTTCTGATTATGCTACTACTACTACTGCTATTTTCTGTAGGTACTGTGACTACTATTACTCCAGCAACAACAAAGCCACTGCTGCATCCAGTAATACTGTGTCTGCTCCTCCAGGGATACTACAAGAGCAATATAAATACTACACGATTACTATCCTACTGGTGCTTAATCTACAAACTACTGTAAGTACAACAACTATTAATATTGCCACAACTATTAACCCTACTGCTACTAGTACTTCTGCTTTATAAACACAACTGAGGAGTACTGCAAGAATGTGCATGTACTACAAGGCTGCTGCTGTTTCTGTCAGTACTCTTCCACTGCTTCTGTAAGTACTGCTTAGATTAACAATTACGACTACAAAGCCTGTGGAATAAAACTACTCCTATTACAGTAAAACCAGTACTGCAGCCATTAGTACAATTACTGTTAGTCACTGCAAGAGCACTGTAAATACTTCATGATTACTTGTTCTTGTGCTACATCTACAACTACTACTGATAGTTCCTTTCCAAAAACATAACTTTTTCATGATTCCTCCAACTCAAAGAAGTCGACATAAATTGACATTAATTTAGTAAAAAGTACATTTGTAACCACTTGTAATATAATATTGCTGCTACAGCTACTTAGTGTAGTATTAGTACTCACTCTGCTCACGCTACTGTAGCCAGAAGTACTACCACAGCTATACTAAAGAATACTACTAGAGCTCATGATTACTTATTCTAGTGCTACATCTGTCACTACTAATACTTCTGTTAGTACAACTACTGCAACTGTAACTCGTATTGCTGCTGCATTAGTATTACTGCTTAACTTACTACTGAAGAGTACTGCAAGAGTGACACATACTTAGACTATTACTACTGTGCCACTACTTCTGCCGGTGTTATTAAAACTACAAATCCAAGTACTGAATTATGTCCCCTTTATGTGCTCCTCGGAAATATCGTATTTACCATATTTATGAGTTCTGAGCACATGGACGGTGTCTGTCTTTTACAGTACTGCCGTATACTACTACAGCAGCCATTAATGCTTCCGCTGCTATACTAAGAGTACTACAAGAACCCTGTAAATGCTACATGACAACCTCTCCCAGTGCTACGTCTACAAATACCAGAGTCCCCAGACACTTAAATGGACAAAAATTCTTGCCAAACTTGCATTTCCTTTTTTTAACGTTATTTTATTATTAGCATTAATTACATTTATTTATTTTTCTTTCAAAAATTAAAATATGTTTGAATCTGATATATTATTGACAAAGTCCTTTGCTACAGATAGAAATGGGTGTTTCTTATACAAGCAAAGCACACAGCCCACATACACACAGAACAAACGGGTTGTTTTTTTGGTGCTTTTTTGGGTTCCCCTCCTCCTCACTGTGCACAGACTGACTGAGCACACCTGAGCTTAATCTGCTCATCAGGAGCCTGCAGGATTTGAGGAGCGAGGAGGCGGCCGGTCGGGGCCTGAAGGCGAGCGTGGCGGTGTCGTTTCTGCGTGTTTGGAGCATAAAGTGATTTTGAGTTTCAGGGCACAGAAATCGCTGATCTTTACCTGCACGTGCACATTACTGCAGCACAGCTCAGTAATTGTACTCTGTGGCTTCTCCTCAGCCTGAAAAACACTGAAGTACCCTGTACTAAGAATACTACAAGTTCACGGTGTATTGCAACCCTGCAGGACGACTTAAACTGCGTTTATGTATATTATTCAGCAGCCACGCAGATCTTGAAATATCTGTACTACTATTGTGTAGTATATTGTGGCTACACTCGGTAAATCAGTTAAAAGTCAAAATAACTTTTATATCTAATCACCTTACAATTACTGACATATACTTATTAACCCTTTGAATCCTGAGCACATGGCTTGATTTCTTTCAAAAAACATGGGAAGAAGGCAATGAGCAACAAAAGAAGCAACCCAAAAAAAGTTGCCAAGAAATCAATAAAAAAGTACCAGAAAATTAGCAACAGCAAAAAAATATATATAGAAATAAAATAAAATAAATGAATAAATAAGAAAAAGAAAGTTAAAACGACAACTTCACAACTAAATAATCTCTGAAACATTTTGTGTTTTAGAATAAAATCGCACCAAAAGGTTCACAGGTTTAAATATTTGTGAAAAGCATCTGAGAGCAGCACGAGAAAAGTGCTGTCACTCCAGGTTTCAAAGGGTTAAAATACAGCTTATACTAACACAACTTCAATGATAACTGTCACAACTACAGTACAAGTAATACACACACATTAATGCACGGACCTACTGTTGTTATTTACAGCAAATTTATTTCCACTGATGCGTCTCTGCATCACTGACTTTAATCAGCTGTTTAGTTTTACTTTTAAGGTTTTTCCAATTTCACTCGTATTTTGTTTATTTTGACAGAGACAAAAACATTGACTTATTTAAATTAAAACATTCATGGAAAAGACAGCAGACATTTGGCGATGTGTTTCTATTTGAAAAATTCATAAAAATTTTCCTCAAGACAGCACCGACGTCACATCAACATCACTGTGAACACACACAGTCGTGTAATATTTTCCCAGTAAAAGTAAAAACAGTTCATTAATGTCACGTTTTACAAACTGCACTTTCACCAAAATGAATTTCAACCAAAAAAATAAAAGAATAAACTGAGTCTCTGCAGGCGTCTGTTGGTTCTGATGTCGCCACAAGATGGCGCTCCATGAGAAGCAACTGGTTTCCTCTCAGAGTGTGTGTGTGTGTGTGTGTGTGTGTGTGTTTCTCCATGAGGATGTGTGTTTTTACTGTTTTTGTGTGTTTAACGGGTTTTGTTGTGTGTGTGTGTGTGTGTGTGTGTGTGTGTCCTTGTGTGGTTTCCCATGGTATGAGTCTTTGTGTATTTGTTGTCTTTGTGTGTTTCTGTCTTTGTCATCTATTTTGTCTCGTGTATTTCAGTGTGTGTGTCTGTGTGTGTGTGTGTGTATGTGTGTGTTGTTTTATTGTGTGTGTTTGTGCCGCCGAAAGCGCCTCCCAACACCTACCGCGGTGCTTGTTGGGACACCGGGGGCCACATGAACACGAACACACACATTTAAGAAACAGCAGACAACAAAAACAAACAAGCCTCCCTATATGCCAATTAAAAAAAGCGAGAGAGAGAAGAGAGAGAGAGGCGGGTTTAAGACAAAAAACTGAATTATTTTAGAGACTCAGTGCAGCCATTAAAGAAAAACCACCATTAGCAGAGACAAGCGTCGTCGTTGTGCAGCTCAGACGCTGAAATCCTCCACATTTTTATCTCCGAATCACAAAAAAAGAAACATGATGAATAACCACAGAGGAAGAATTTTAACCAAAGTGTAAAAAAACACAAGCAGCAGTTTGAGTTTGTTTTTTCTTTTTTCTTTTCTGCAGCAAAACACACATCGATACCCCGGGCTTCATGTCCTCACACGGCTGCAGCACACACACACACACACACACACACACACACACACACATACACTGTGAAAACTGTCACATGTGTGTAAATGAGTTGTTGAACCAAAGCAGCTGCAGAAAAACTGAACCGAGTCCTTGTTGTGTTCAGCAGAATAATACTGTACTGTTCAAATACTGTACAATAATAATAATAAAATGAATAAAAATATGAATCATAATAACTTCATTATTAATACAAATACAGTTTTAAATGCTACATTCATTTTAGGTTTTTTTTTTTTCAATTTATTTCAGTTTGTATATCAAAACATTTGTATGTTTTTTGGTTTTTAAGTCATTTTTTTTTACATTCTTGTCTGTATTTCTGTATAATATTATTGAAATATATTTTATAGATTGTATGTGGGCCTTTATGTTAGAATGCAAAAAGTATTCGATGCCCATTTATGAGGAAATAATAGAAAAAGTAAATTGCAAAACAAAAAGCCCACATTTTATTATACATTTCATACATAGGTATTGAATAGATTCATAAAAGTGTTTTTTGTTTATTCGTTATTAGTATTTTTTTTTCACTATATATAGTTATTAGCAATACAAATTGTTATAAATTGGTGTCTATTGTAAAAACTTAATGTCCCATTTAAATCAAATAGTTTTTTAAAAATAATGCTCATAATCTATTTGCAATATTATAACTTATACTTTGTTAATTCTGCAAATGTGTCACTGCTTGTTTATGATTTAAAAACAAATAAATCAAAAATAAAAAGTAAAAATTAAAATTGTCATGACTAAAAACTGCCAGCACATTAAATAAAACACAAATGCATATATGATTATAACTCTGATAATAATAATGACAACAGCTGTAGGTGTTTTGTAATAATGTTGTTGAAATTCACAATTGTTTAGTAATTTAGTATTTATTCATTTGAAGTATTTGTATGTAGTTTTGGTAACAACCTGTTTACATTTTACATTTACAACTTAACCTTGGTGTTTTTTTGGAGCTAATTTGAGCATTTTTTACACTGTATATTTTAGCTAAAATTTAACGTCTCTTTGCTCTATAAAATAATAAATCAGTAATTAAGAAATGACCTCAACATTTATTCATATGTGTGTGCCCTCCCTGTGTGACAATCCAGCTGAGAGTGAACTCAAACCTTTTGTGTTGGAAAATAAATTTAACACAAAATGTAATTTTTAAATATGAAAAAATCCAAATAATAAAAATCAGATAAATTATTTTCATTTGAATGAGGTTATACAAAAACATGAGGTAAATTATGTTTATCTTTTTGACCACATTTTTTGATGTTGCACAGGTAGCTACTCTAAGATGCTTTTGCTTTAATTTTCTATTTTTTATTTTGCTGATTTTAATGCTTTTAATTTTTCTGTGTCTTTTCTGTCTGGTTTCTGTCACTGAAGCCGTTTTTGTTTCTTCGCTCTCTGCAGCAGAAAGAAGCTTCAGTCTGTTCAGCTGAAGAGAAAAAAAACACGCATTCTTTGTGTTGAGACTCTCGTTAAGCGTTCGCCTGCTGAGGCAGCAACCAAACCATAAAGAAACCTACATATAACACCTCATCAATTATTCTATAGCGTGCACAATGAACGCGCTACAGGGAGTTCAAACTGCACGCATGAGCAACCTTCAGGTTAGACAAGACACATCCGCGCTGCTGTAAATGTGGGAATTAAAACATAGGTGTCATTTAAATAAGAAGGAATTTATTCTGTTTGAAAATCATAGAGTGGAACAAAATTAATTATTTTGAAATATGCAAAAAGTGAGCATGTGGATGAATTAAATATGAAAAAAAAGCAAGGAGATAATGTCAAATTATTTCTGTAATGTGTTTCAATTACATACACAATTAATCTAAAAAAAAACAATATTTCTGATATATATTTATGGTACATTTATTGTTGTTATTTCTTTAATTTGTGTGTGTGAGTTCTGCTGTTTGAGATTTTAATTCTCTTTTTTTTTCATGCATAATTTTATTAAACTAATTTCTTTAAATTTTATTTAATGTTCATTATTATAGGAGCAAGCCAACAGCATGGATTAATGCCACATCAGAACATTTGGAGCCAGTTTGCAGATTAAATCACTACTATTATAAATGTTGTGATAAAGATACTCTTTTTTTATTGTGTTAATTTTCCATTGTATAATACAATACAATTCAATGTTACTCCTAACTCATAATACTTATAATACTTAAAACACAAAAAGTGTATGATTTAATTTAGAAATGAATGAGATAAATGTTTAATCTGATCTTCTCTGTTATTTTCTTCTCCTTTCCTTTTTTTCAAATTTAATTCATTTTGCTGTTAAAATACTAAAACACAGTTATGTTTTAAAAAATAAAATGATTCATTCTCAGAAAATTACAGATTTTGTTAGATATTAAATACAAATATGTAGGAGCATCTTTCATGCTCTGTGTGTGCTTCTTTTATTTATTTATTTTCTTTTTTTTAAATCCATTTTCGTTCCTGCTGTGATATTTTGTTAATCCTGTTTAATCTGTGATTTATGTAAAGATTATGATTCACTGTGCATTTACACATATAAACAAAAGATAAGATCATGTTTGAGTCTTATGAAATCATCTGTTTTGCTGCTGCTGTAGTTTTTAAATTTACATTTCATTCTGCTTTTTATTTGATTTTTGATTCCTTTTTCTGACATTTTAATTTGAGAAATCCTTCATGCTTTTTGTTCTTGTCTGCAGTGATGAATCTGGATCTATATATTTCACACAGCTCTGCCTTTCAGACATTTTTCTACTTTTACTTCTTCCACTCCTGCCTCCTTCTATTGTCTCTACCTTTTATTTCTATTTTTACATGTTGTGTTCTCGTGTTATTCAGAGCGGTGAGGCGAGCTGTCAGCTCGACGCCGCGAGGCAGAAAAGTCTGCAAACCACCAGCCGCCATATGTCTCTCGCTCTCCCTCGTTTTCTCGCTTCATTACTCTCTCTCTTTCTCTTTTCACTCCCTTTCTCTGCTTCTTTCTCCTCACCGCTGTATTGACTTATTTCACCCCCTTTTATCGTTTAATCTCTGTCCTCCTGCCTCTCGCTTCTCAAATTTTAAAAATTCAAAATGGTTTGGTTGGACATTTGGACACAATGTTGCCAAAATACTGGCAGAATATTGCAGTAACTCTAATATCACAGTGATATTTTACATTTTTCATTATGTTCAGACTCAACAAAATACTACAAGTATGTATCTTCTTCCTCTGTTGTTGTTAAAAACAGATGAGTGAGTCACGCTGTGTCACTGCCAGACATGCTACTTTATTACCAAAAACACACACTTTATTTTACACACCGTCCTGCTCACACAAACACTCACTAGAGCACCAAATGTGGATTAATCCACCGCTGAAAATAGTCCCCAACAAACCAGTGCTGTACTGAAACTAAACTTGATCCCTATTTGTTCAGGATTTACAACGTATTATTATTTTTCTAATTTACAACTTAGATTAATAAAGCGTACACTCTGACACAGACGCACAAGATTAGTGAATAATGCAGTGTTGCTGATATTGTATTAACCCTTTGAAACCTAAACAAATTACCTCTGCAAGGCGACGAGCAGCTTAATAATAAAAGGCAATAAATTAATGAGATGTTACAAGAAAATGAACATTGGGGGGAAAAAAGTGAAAAAGAAAAGTAAAAAACAAACATACAAAAAAAATGCATGAAAATAACCTAAAAAAAAAAGCCAAAATGATTGTTTTCTTGATTATTCAGATTATTTATTTTTCTTTCAATTCTTTCCATAACTTTTTTTAAAGAAACTGTGGAATTTAAAGAAACTTAAATATCATTTTCTGTATATTTTTTTTCTCATTTTTATTATTTCACCTTTTACAATTTTTGGGAGAGTTTGTGGGATGATTCTTGCCAAATCGCTCATTATGATTTTCGTCTGTTTTGAAAGAAATCAAACCAGATTTCAGCGGTTTAAATGCCTGAGAAAGGTGTCTGAATGCAGCACAAGAAAACTTGAGACCCTTATTATGGGTTAAAAAGACCTAAAAAGTCCTAAACGAACTTTCAATTAATCAAATTACTAAAATGTGTGGTAGTGTAATATTTTACAAAAACACGAGAGAACACTGAAACAGATAACATGCACCAATTAATCTGCTGAATTTTATTTGTGTATTTTGTTTATTTGATGCAGACACCTTACACGGTCTTACTGTTATATTATTGTTAGCTAGTATATTATTTGCTCTACATGGCTTTTATACTTTGTTATGTTGGTCCTTACTGCATGTTTTGTATCTGCACTCCTTCAACTTTGTTTTGCAACTGCTGCACAATAAAGTCCATCACGATAATTCATTTATTTCTTATATCACAGCAGCATTAGAGATTTACATTTATGCACAAAAACAGATGTGCTGTGTTTAGTGTTTGTAGCAAAACCCTAAATGATTCTGCTTAAAATTTTTAAAAATCCAGAGAAAAGAAAATGAACACAAACAAACACAAAATACATTCCAACATATGTGCTTCACGTGTGAGACTAAACCAGTTTTTTAAAAGATGCACGAAAACATCTCTGCAGGTCCACACATACAAGAGCATCATGAGTAACAAACAAACAAAATGGGAAAGTCAAAATCTGAACCATAAATGTCAATAATAGAGGATTCTGCAAAACAAAAGTAACTTTAGGTGATGATAAAATTATATTTTTAAAATGAGAATAGCCATATTAAAAAGAAAAAGTTGGTGAAAAGTCATTTTTATTATAAATAAAAAGGTCAACTTTAAGCCTTTGAACTCATAAACAGAAATATTGCCTTTATTGGTATTTTTGCTTATTGTGATGTCATTTCTTGGTTCATGTCCCTAAAATCTTCACATCCTCAGCTTCAGGATGATGTAAGTCAGTACACTACTGCAGTATTAATAAGTATTCAAATATTGTCTTCACGAAAAGATTACAAAAATCTGACATTTCTATGTTTGATTTTACAAAATAAAAACACAAAACATAATGATCCAAAAGATTTTTAACAATAACAATGTATCTGAAAGATTCAAGTAGAAATGCACTGATATAAATAATAAAAATGATACAAAATAGGTAAGAAATTATAAAATAAATAGGTAAATAAATAAGTAAAAAAAACAACAAAAAAACAAAACCAAGCAAAATAAGATGTAAAACAAGAAAAAAAGAAACGTACAAACATTGTGATGAAATCATCTTTCATCTTTAGTTTGGATCATTGCAGAAAATAAGTCGCAAAATAACATCTATGATACAAGTTTTCTTCAGCAAGATATTCTTTACAAAGAAACGCCACTTTTATGATTTCTGAAACCTAAATGCAGTCTCATTAAGTAAGAAGCTAAATTTAGGCCATAAATAAACTACACATCGGTCACATGACTTACCATCGCCTCCACAACAAGGCTGTGAAGTCATGTTTGGCGTGATGGCGTCCTGTAGTTTCTTGTTACCAGCCATCTTTTTTAGGACGCTTAAAGCTTCAGAGTTCACAGAAAGGCAACGACCTTCGTATTTTATGTCGTAGAACGAAACATTAAAAGTCTGTAGATCTTATTTCAGACACTGAACCAAAACACCCACAGATCTGGAGACAAGGGAACCTCGAATACTGAAATGCAAACACGTTCTCATCCCAGTTCATCACATGCTGCCGCTTTGCAGTCGACTTCTGCGTCTACATATTATGCTCGAGGTATCCTTCTGCATCTGCTGTTTACGTTTGCGTTGCATTACGATTGCGAGACGCTGCTACTGTGATGTCAACACAAGCACGCGGTGGGGTGGCGCTGCATGTGGTTATGTTTAGGCAACAAAAGCACATGACAACCAACACCAGGACATAAACAAATGCACATGGTGGGACAGCCCGTTCTCACTCTGAATTCACCAAATACCTCCAATCTTTAGGTCCTTTCAACACAAGCATGTGACACCAAAAGGCGGCTTGCACGTCCACATGGAGCACAGCTGAACGGCGTCAGATGAGACTGTTATTGTATGCCGGCGGATGGCCAAACGGCATCGGGAGCGTCAACATGATACGTACACGGTCACATGAGAACGCGGCTGTACAGCGCCGGTCACGTGTGCGTGAAACGCAGAAGGATGGCATTGAATTTTTTTTTTTCTTTAAATACAACACAAACATTTACTACTTCTATGGACAGTAGACATACTACACACACACACACACACATACACACATACATACACATACACATACACACAGCTTCATATTATTTTGTATTTGATGCATTGTGTTGTTGAATTTAAGATTTCTGATGCTTTGGTGATATTTTTCAAATAGCAACCATGCCAAATTGAATGGATCCATCAAACCCCGGACTTCAGAGTCTCACATGGTGGGACGATGCTGCACGTGGTTACCTTTAGTAAACAAAAGCATGTGGCAACCACCGGCGGTGTATCACATGGACCCAACAGGATCCGTCCAGCCGCGTACACTGCACGCCATCCCGTGCACTGTACGGTTCCTCCATTACACCTTTCGGACATACATTTTGTGGTCTTTATATTCTATTGGACATTTCATATTTTTATTTTGCCTCTATTTTTTGTCATATATCTTTAAACTTGTTTTTATTCTTCCTCCGTGTTAACTGTTTTGCACCAGAACACAAAGTCAAATTCCTTGTAGGTGTAAGATTCAAGATTCCTCTTATTTGTCATTTTGATGCTCCACATAAAGAAGAAATAGTGTTTCGCACCACGTAGTAATTCAGCGCAAGACCGTGAAAGCTGTAAAATAATAAGCTGATAAATAGAAGAACTTAAAAAAAAAGATAGAATTATGCCGTGTCAGAATAAAATAAATAATATAAAATATATTTATTATAAATTTATATTATATAATATATAATAATATAAAATATATTAATAGAAAATTCTGATTCTGATTCTGATCACGCTGCCGCAGCTTTTGTCTGGTGGCGTATAATAACACTGTGTTGTTACCGATCTCCGTGGGAGAGGGGCGTGTTTTGTGGTGATTGACCGGAGGATTTGTGTGTTTTGCGCTGTTTCGTCAGGAGCCATGTAAGAATAAATGGAGACTGCCTCCAAAAAGATCGACGTATGAGTCTTTTCTTCAACACAACGCAGAGTCAGACACGCCGGTCACACTTGGTGCAGTAACCACCGGTTACATTATCACGTATGAATAATGGGCTGAAGGAAAAACACTCCAAATCCAAATTAATATGAAAATAAGAGCCACTCGAACATCTCTGAGTAAAACATGTTCCCTTATGTACTGTTAGAAATAAGCAAAACAAATACATTTATGTAATACTAATGCAGTGTCTTAAAATACTGTGAAAAAAAACTGTGACATCAGCTTTTTTATTGTTTTGTTGTAAAATGACAAAAATGTGCAAAAGAAAACATGTCAGGATTGTTCTCTCTCTGCGGCTCTTTATCTGTTTTTTTATTCTCCGTCTCCGTCTCACGCGGTCTCTCTCTTCCTCTGTCTCTTTGTCTCCATCTCTCGCTCTCTCTCCCTTCTCTTCATCCTCTCATCGTCTTTCACTTTTCCTCTCCGTCTATTCTCTCCGTCTCTGGCAGACAGAGAGGGGATGATGGGTTTGTTGCCGTAGTAACTCCTTCATTCAGCCTCCCTCTGTTGGCACCGGCAGCATCAGCCGATGACGACACACAAATACAACAGTTTTCCCACGTCGAAATGATTTAGTTGTGTCTGTTAGGAAACAAAATGAGAGTAGACAACACGAACACCCTCCCCTCCTCCGTCCTTCCCCGCTTCCCTCCGTCTGTCCGCCATACTCGCTTGCATGTTGATTACACACAGCAGAGGAAAAGACAACAGACGAGTAAAAACAAATGAATCGAGCCTCACAATTATCGCCCTGCCATCGAGGCGGCGTTTTCATCTCAGATTTTTGTTGTTTGCAGTTTCATCGAGATGGAACATTATTGATCGCGGCAGGAAGACGGGAGAAAATGACCTGATGTACGTACAAGAGATGGATGAGAACTGAGAATGAGGCAAGAGGAGGCATGTTGGGAAATCTGACCCCTCCAAAAAATACAGAGGAGAAGTGTTTTATTTTCGGCTTCTGTCTCAGTTTCATTTTGATTTCCTGTTGGTAACTGCACAATGTCTCTGAAACCACAAAAACAACAGCATCACTCCTCAATCGCCTAAAACAGCCTTTATCCACATCATCTGACAAAGACATGTTCTGTGAATCGTGACATTAAAGTTTTTTAAAACCTCGTAGCTCTGACAGAGCCGCTAACATTGATGTAATCTTCCAACATAAACGGCCAAACAGGTCGTGCGTTCAAACATGACTTAGTGTTTTCTGACTGAACAACACGAGGTACTAGTTTCCATTAACCCTCAAACTGATCGTGAATTATCTGCCCAATTAAAACACGTCAGTTTAAAAAAAACTCCCCTTTATCACAAAAAAGTTCTTATGCTCACATGAGGTGGTGTTTCCGGTGATTCGAAAAAAGACATATTTGTCCAAATTGCATTGGAGACACTTTTTCGTCCTTTCTAGGTCACATGATGCTGTGAGGTCACATGATGCTGTGAGGTCACATGATGCTATGTCTATGTGCTTCCTCATGATGCAGCAGGAGCTACAAGAGCTGTTATTGCATCACATAACTCTGAGAAAGTTTTGAATCCACAATTCCTCTGTGAAATCGTGGACTACATCTCCCAGAAATCCCTCATACGTGGCCGCTCCAACGTATAAGGGGCTCACCTTTCCATCACGGCTCCATAACACGCCTACGTGGCCTTGGATTGGAAATAATGACGGCTAGTTTGGTGGCTGCAATAGAAATAAAGCTGCTAATGTTTTGAACGTCCATCGCCATGGTTACTGGGAGGAGAAGTCAGACAACATCACTCATTATAATGCGATCATCTCCACATTGAGTTTTATCCACATTTTGAAAATATCGCTCAAGTTTTGCACAAATCTGAAATGGAAACCCGCCTAGTGATACAGTCCTGCAGCCAAAAAGGCCAAACAGGTTGCTTGTTGTTATCTTCAAACATGACTTAAATGAGCGTTTTCTGCTTCCCATCTGAATGTGTTTGGGTTTTTTTTCCACAACATTGTATCATGTGCCTCTTTTGGCTAAACCTCGTCATACATGCCAGCATGTGTGTTTGTTGACGTTGGTTTCCATGTGCTTTTGGTGCCTGAACTTGTAATAATTTTATCTCTCCTTTTAAAAAACAAACAACAGATTTTCAGGTCATTTTCTTGTAATTTTTTCCTACTTTCTTGCGCTTTGCTCAATGCCTTTTTCCCCAATTTTTGTAAAAAAAAAAAAAAACACCAAAAAAACTTTTCTTTCCAGGTTTCAGAAGTTTTAATGCTTGTTATGTTTTTTGCATGGCATGAAAATTCTACATGAATATTTATTTATTCTAAATAATATCTGCTCGTATGTGTATCACTGAGAACTATTTTATACTTTTTACATGAAATGCATTGCTGTCGTTTTTTATTTTACATTTTTTATGTTTTTAGGGCAACTCTTTTATGTATTTGTGTCTTTCATGTATTTTATAGTGAAACTAATGGCAAGTTTCTACATTTGTGGACGACAAAGTTTTTTGTAAGAAGGTGTCTGAATGCAGAATACAGATCACAGTCCAGGTGTTAAAGGGTTAAGTTGGGGATGATCAACAGTAATGTGATAAAAAAAGAAAAACTGTGATAAATCTGTGGCATGCTCCTTTAATCTGCAGAGCTGTCAGGCTGCAGGGGAAATGGCTGTGAGAGTGACGCTGATGTTTCTCCTCTTGGCCTTTCCCTCCTCTTTCCCTCCGTTTAAAACAAAGCCCTGGCTGCTGTCAATCACTCGCCTAATCGCCAGCGAGGAGAGGCGGCGAGGTCGCTCTGACTTCACGAAGCGTCTGCCTGCGAGCTGATTGGATGAATTAGTGACCGTAATCGTTAGCGGCCTGCGCTTCAGACAAGACTCTTAATGTCTCCGTATTAGCACTAATGGAATGCAATTTCATCTCTCCCTCTGCTCTCCGTCACCCGGCCCGGCCACGATCCCGGGGGCACCGCCGGACCGTCGTCTAGGTAACTGTAATCACGTGCCGACGCCCCGGTCCTCCTTCCTCCTCCTCCTCCTCCAGCCACGAGCCCCTCCGTGAGACAGAGAGAAAATTAGAGATGGCTCTTAATAAGAGTCCTGGTGCTAAAAGAAAATGACCAATATTCTTCCTCAGGCAGGGAAATGATTTGAGCCGCAGCCAGTTTTTGTGCCGAAGCAGCGGGGGAGATTAGCTCGATTAAGGCCAAATCAGACCTGCTTCCAATTTGATGAGAGGAGAAGAAGATAATAGCTCTCAGATTGGTTTCTCATGCAGCTCCGGCCTTCACTGAGGGAATTAAACCACTCTTTGTCTCTCGTCTCTCAGGGTGAGTCCACTCCCCCGACCAATCAGAGACGCTAGCTGCTGAATTAGAGAGCTAATATAACCTTTTTCTCTGAAGAATTACCGTCAGATCCAGTGTGGTTTCATTAGACTAGCAATTTTTGATTATAAGGGGGGGATTATGTTTCCAACATGGCTGCAGGAAATAGTTGATCCAGATTTTCTTTAATTTCAGGACACCTCGAATGCAGTTTGACCACAGCTCGATGTACAGATACAGCTGATGGTTTCCCGCTGCGAACAATTTCGTAAAACACATGAACAGGAAGCTCCGTGTTCACGTGCATCCCTCCATCAATCCCGATATTGTGCAACTCACAACAGGCACGAGGTGTCGTCTTTGTGAGGTCCAATCAGCAGCCGTTCCTGCAACAACTGCTGGTTTCATGGATGGATGGCATATTTTTATTTTCTATTTGGTCGTCATTTCGGTACAGTAGTGCCAACACATTAAGGAGCTTTCTGTTGAAGGTTTAAAATCCGTCTCCACAGGGCGATGGAAACCATTTACCTTACTGGCACGTACGAACAGTGTCTTAGTGCAGTGGCTCTCAAACTTTTTTCTGTAATGTTCCCCCTTTGAAATATTTTTTTTCAGCCCCCTGACCAGCGCAAAACATTTTTGGTAGAAAAATAAATTAGAGGTACAACACAGCGCTGTGTCGTCAGCATCTGTTTTATTAAACAACATTGTAACTGAAAAACACTTTCAAATTCAGGGTTTCCACTCGTGGACATAAATCCCATTAAAGCATAATCGTCTGCTTACTGGTTCTGGTTTCGCCTTCTTTGTCTCTCCGTGTTTTCGGCTGCGTTGCTTCTACACTTCAACCACGACTCCATTGTTTGTGTCTTGACGGTGTGAGTGATTGATTGACAGGTGACGGCATTTGGCAGGTTGGGTCAAATGATCCTGGTTTGGGGAGAGTCTGTTTTTTTTTAAGGATACTGAAAATGAATATTGTGTATAAGATTCAGTTTATCAACTTAGATCAATATTTTTACTGAAGCTTTTATAATATAGAGTTATGCATGACTGCTATTTTTTAAAAAATTTGAAAAACATTTGAAAAACAGTGACGTAGTATACTTATTGACACATTTTTATTAACACTAATTATTCTTACAGTCAAAATGATTAAAATTTACAGAACTTGTGGTGTTTCTAACGGCACAAATAATGTGCTAAAAGAGAAAAAATTACAGTATTGTAGATACTTTGATATAGCACCTAGAACGCCGGTAAAATGCATCATATTTACGTTTATTCTTGTACAAAGAGCATGGTTAGGTTTAGACAACAAAAGAAAAAACCCATCATGCTTTGGCTGTACATTCACAGGAGGCAAACAGTGGGCTCCCTGGTGAAAGTCCGGTGTCTGTTGGACCAGTCCAGCTCCCCTCTTACCTGCCGTGTAGAGACAAATTGCTCATGGTGCATCAGTGCATCAGTGGCCCTTTAAGAGTGATTTTGATTTTTTGCCAAACGGCTGTTACAGCATCCATGATCCATGATAGAAACGCAGGCTGGTTTGGTGGATACCAAGATTACAACCCCGAACAGAAGCGGTTCAAGAAGCAGAGATACTTTGGTGAAAATAGAGTTTAAGTTGGTATCACACAGCTTAAATGTAGACTCTGGATTGTATGAACTGGTATGTTGTCATGGCTATAGCAAACAGCGTTAAAAATGTAGACACCTGAGCTCCGTACTTTCTAGCTTTAAAACTTAATCAAACTATCTGCATGAAATATGAAGAAAATTCAAAGCAGACAGATGATTAAATTTGATTTTTGGGAGACTTTTTTTCCATCTTTACATTCTTTCAGGGGTGCTGTTATAAAAAAAAACTCAACTAATTTAGGAGAGAAATAGGTGGACGTGACCTTTACAGAGAGACGATGATACACGGAGAAGGGGAGGTGAACAGCGTCGACTCACTGTCACTTTTGAAACATCAATATGAAAGGTGCAAAATGTAAAATATTTGTGGCTTCCACAGTATTTGTAGATTTTAACATGATTGTGGGAAACAAACGTGCAGCAGGTTTACACTACAAATAAAATGTTTCTTGTCAATGTTGTTGCTGTCATCAGATTTATTGCAAAATGTTTCGTCTTGGCTCTCAGCTTTCAGTTATATTCTAGGAAAACAAACAGACAGGTTTAAAAAGCTGTCGCTCCTTTCTGAAGAACTGTCAAATGTTTGTTTTGTTTTAGTTTAGTTAAAGTTTGTCGTTGAGATGTTTATCAGGTTTTTTTTCGGGAACGAGACGATGAGTCGATAATCTCTGTGAGGAAACTGGATGTCAAATTGTTCCGGTGTTTCTCAGCTTTAATTGAAAATGATGTTGAAAAGTAATTTTTAAAAGCAAATTTAAACTTTGAAAAGTGTCTGAAGAAAAACATCAGTGTCATTAAAACTGCACCAGCCTCAGTTCTCACTCAGTTACGAGCACGACTGGTGGAAATTAAACTGTAATTACAGCGGCTGAAGCTGTCAATATCTCCAAAGCACAGAAACAATATCATACATATAATATCTTTTTTATAATAGACTATATGTGTCTTTGTGAAGAGACGCGGTGAAGAAGTCATTCTGCAGATAAGATAATTGATAAGATAATTTGCAGATGATTTAATGTGATTCCCCCCATATTATTACACTTTGCTTTATTTGCACATATAAATGAAAAGAATGAGAGCCGATATCAGAAAATAAAATGTATGTAAAAGAGACAATGATGCTTCAGTAGAGATGAAAGTTTGGTTTCTGCTTCCACTCAGTCAGTTCAGGGATCAACAAACTTTTTTTTACTTCAACGTATAGACTGACCTCCTGTGTTTCTTTGTATTCTCTGTTTTTGTTTAATCACAAAAAAATACATTTTCCTGTATGTCAATAAAGTACAAGTGAAGAGGTGAAATGATCTCCGCGGCCCGAGCATTTTCTAATCCACAATAAAAAGTAAAATAATTCACACTATGAATTGTTTTTGTCCTTTTAGTAAAACAGCCAGAGGAGGATCCCCCCCACCCTGTAAGAGCTCCTCACTAATGTCTTTAAATCCTATAAATATCTAAAAATCCTAGAAACACTCCAAATTCCTAAACATGATCTAAAATCCTAGAAATGTCCTAAAATCAGAAAATTTTGAAAAATCCTATACAAACATCCTAAAACCCCAGAGTTGCACCAAAATCCTTAAAATGTCTTAAAATCCTGGAAATGGCCTAAAGTCCGAGACGTCCTAAAATCTTAGAAATGTCCTAAAATCCTATAAATATGCTAAAATTCTAGAAATGTCCCACAATCTGAAAACGTCCAAAAATCCAAGAAATGCTTTAAAATGCTAGAGAAGCACCAAGATCCTAGCAAAAATCCTAGCAGATTTCTTTAGTCCAAAAAATGTCCTAAAATCTGGGACATGTCCTAAAATCCCTAAAAACGTCCTATATCCTAGAAACGTTAAAAATCCTAGAAATGTCCTACAATCTGAAACTTCCAGAAATTCAAACGTCCTAAAATCCTACAATAGAAATGTCCTTTACTCTGAAAAATGTCCTAAAATCTGAGAAATGTCTAAAAATCCTAGAAACATCCTAAAATCCAGGAAATATCCTAAAGTCCAGATTATCTGAATCAAATATTCTGAAATCCTAGAAATGTCTTAAATACAAGAAATGTCCTAAAATCCTAGAAGCGTGTAGAGGCTGCAGTGACCTCCTGTCATTTTTACAAAAGTGGCCCCCGGTCAAAGCAGGCTGAGTGTTTCTGCTGTAGATTTTGGGTGATGTTCAGACTCTAATAAAAGTCGCAGATTGTTGTAGTTTGATAAATATTTTGAACATGCGGCTGAAACAGACAGGAAGTGAGCCTCCGGGCGACCTGACCTCCTCCTCAGCTCCTCCATGTTGTCTTCACGCTGCCTGTCTGTCTGTTTCCCGTCTCCCTCTCTTTCTTTTGGTCAAACACACACAGATCCAGATTAAACAGTCTCGTGGCGCTGAGACGGGCCCCTGGTCGAGCCGGGCGGGGCTAAGCGCTGTCACATGTTGGCAGCGGGGGCGGCAGCTGATTGGTCAGCGTGGTCAGCCAGGGCAGCTTCACTGTTGTGTTGCCCCCACATCAAACACCTTTTCAACCCGTTGCTTTGACAACCGTCAGCCGGCAGCTGATTGGAGCTGACTGAGGCAGGTTCAGCTGGGGCCTCGGGCCCTCACGCTGCACTGAGAGCGAACGCACCAAGAGCGAGCTCTAAAGATGATTATTGAATTTCAGATTGTGGAAATGTAAATCGCCTTTTGTTAAAACTGTTTGATCTTTAACCCTGAAGGACTGTTTGGTGCATTTTAAGTCACTTTTTATTCTTCGTTCTTTGATCATTTTGGCTGAGTGTGTCATTTTTATCATATTCTACATATGGCTGTCATCATCAAAAAAACAAAAAAAATCTAATTAGCATGTAGTATATAGAAAACAATCACATTTTTGTGCTTTTTTTCATCTAAAAAACATAGTGGCATCATACATGGCATTTAGAGGGTAAAACTCCTGGAAATGTATTAATATTTAATATTTATTATCAGGACTCATGTTGTTAAAAAAATAAACCCAATGAAAGTGGAAAATAATATTAATGTATAATTTTTTTTAAAGCTTAACACTTAAAAGTGCATTTTGTCTGCAGAGCAATACGAGTGTGTGCAATATTTAAGGGGTCCTGTGGGTTAACCCTTTAAAACCTAAGCAACGCTGCTGGATTTCTTTAAAAAACACAATAAGACAAGAAAAACAGAACATTAGCAAGGGTATAAATAAATAAATCAAAATAGGAAAAATGAAAAGAAATGGGGGAAGACAAGTTAAGAACAAGCAAACAACAACAACAACAACGATACAACAATGATCTAAAAATATTCTTTAAAAAGATGTATAAGAAACGGCCCAAACATTAAAAAGACATTACAAGAAAATCACTGGAAAATAGGAGAAAAAAGAGAAAAAAGTAAAGTAAAAAGCAAAAATACAAAAAAAACCCCAGTTTTTTAAACAATAAGAAAATAACCTCAAAAACATGCCATGAATTGTTGTTTTTTTCCTCATTAAAATTCTTATTTCTTTTTCTTTCCATTATTTCTGTAACATAATTTTAAATATATATAATTTCAATACATAATAAATCAATACAAAGAAAAATAAAACATAAAAAAGGGAAAGAACATTAAAAAAACACCAAAACCCAACAAAATGACCTGAAAATATTTGTTAAAGAAATTAATAATTTTGTAGCATAGTTTTAAATATCTAATAACATTAGTTGCAGCAATAGCTTTCTGAAAATAATTTTCTAAATCAAATGATTTCTTGCAGATTTGGGGATATTTCTTGCCAAATTGCATTTTGTCTCTTTTCCCCCGAATGTTTAAACGCTTGTGAAAGGTACCTGAACGCCGCACAAGTAAACTGATGTTAATCCGAGTCTCAAAGGGTTAAAATAAATAAAGCCCATTGGCTCAGGTTTCAAAGGGTTAATAAAGTGTTTTTATGTTCATTGCAGAAGTTGCTCGTGTTATTGTTTGAGGCTACATTTTTCTCTAAATAACGATCACTCTCGACAAACCCCCCTCTGTGCCTCACTGCACTTGGTACGGTCCAGTCTCCCCCCCCTCCTATAGATCGGGTTGGATCCGTCCGCTTCCTGTTTGACAGTCCGCGCGACCACCGGCAGGTGAACAGCCCGAGCTCGAGCTACGAAACAGTTAGGTAACAAACTGAACCCCAAATACACCAAAACAATCCACTTTAATGTTCGTGTGTGATGAAAGAAACGTATTTCTGCGTTAATAACGTAATTAATGTTCTCCGCTGCTAAAGTTAGCATGTTTTAGCCCCCATTTTCTACATGTTACGATTAGCTAACATGTTTAAGCTAACATTTTTATGCTAACATATTGAGCCGCCTGTGCTAATAAGGTGAGATTTAGACGTTTTTACGTCTAAAATCTCAAAAATGTTTTGAAACATTTTTGAACCTGTTTGCTCAGCATTAGCGTCCACAGGCAGAAGCTGGCACTGCAGTCTTTAATGTTTGTGATTAAAGCTCCTTTTCCTTAAAAATAGATGTCGTGCAAATTCAATAAAATCAGTTATTTATTTAGTTATTATAGGATATGATGACTGTTCATCAGCATTATTATGTGACTTAATGATGGTGGTTCTATGCTATAGTCAGCTGATATTGCAATTTAATTTAATTTTTGTTGTGCATTTTGTGTGCAGCTCTGCTCTATATTTTCAATATAATACATGCAAAGTAGTGTTTTTTGTCTCCATTATTATCCCAGTCTGGGATATGTCAGTGTGTGAGTGTAGCTGCTGACAGTCTGGGATATGTCAGTGTGTGAGTGTAGCTGCTGACAGTCTGGGATATGTCAGTGATCAGCAGCTACATTGACTGTGACAGGTCACCTAGTGGAAATAGCATGTATTTCCTCCATCTGCCAAATATGGTCAAAATGACCTCATCAGGTGGAAAATAGTCAAAATGATAAATTCAGAGTCAAAAGCCCAGAATGACACCCAGAAATAATACAAGTCCTGTTTTTCTGCTCTGATGGCTGTGGGATCAAAAATGTCAGTTTGAATGGGTTTCAATGGAGCATTTTTGGACCTGAACAGTCTGAATGTAACTATTTATTTTCCACAGTGTATTTTAGACTTATTGTAGGAGCTGAGCTGCAAATTCACTGATTACACTCAAATACACAATCTGGACTACATTTAGGACACATGCATCAACACACACACAGTTATCAGAAATAATGAATGAAAATGACATGAATTAAAAAAAAAAAGTAAATATATTTGCTCCTGCAGGATAAGTCAAACATAATTATTTAGTATTTTATTGTTAAAAATGAAATGGAGAAGATGGTCGCAGTTGTTAAGAAAATCAACAAAAGTTGATGGTGGTGGCTTTAACAACACATCACAAAATGTTTGGTCAGTTTATAAAATAACAGTTGTTTTATTTAAAGTAATATTTCATGTTTGTAAAGATGATCTCTGTTCGTTAGAAACTGTTTCCTTTCATGGAAATAGTGCACTCTGTAGTGTGTGTTTCATTTTGTATTAGACCTACTGTACAAAGTCTCAGCGATAAATTTCATCCACTATACAGTGCACTATAAAACACCCATAATGCACAGCAAATTTAAGTGTATATGATGATTCCTATGTGTTACGTCGGTATACCACAATGCAATGCAGTTGTGTGTTTTTATAGCTAAATTTGGTTGGTCTTTTTACTAGTTGATGGTGTCGGCGAATCAACTTAAAGACGCCTGAGGTGAGTTTTTTCTTCGCCGCCTGAGAAGCAGCAGCCAAACGACAACAGGAACCATTTTCTTCTTGTTTTTTTTGTTTTTGTATTTATTTTCAATAATATTCTCTTTTTCTTTTTTAATTTTGTGCCAATTTTCCTTTTTTTCCCCCTTTTTCCTTCCCATGATTTTGAAAGAAATCAAGTCAATTTGATGCAGGTTTCAAAGGGTTAATAAGGCAGATGCTTAGGTCTTTTATTTCTAAATATTTTATTTCAACACGCCATCTGCATTATGATGCACACGGAGCGTAAAATCTTTCATTAAATAAATGTTTTCTTTTCTCCAGGATCGTAGAGTGATGCAGCGTCGGATTGATTCAGAGCGATGGCAACTTTGGGAGGAAGTGAGACGCCTACGACCGTCTGAGCAGCCAGATCCACGTTTTTAAAAAAAGGTATTTATAATCTATTGTTTGTCACGTAACACTGACGGAGGCTTCCTGCCAAACATGCAGGTTATTCTGAACCAAAAAAGCAAAAGATATTTTTAGCTCGTCATCATCAGGGTGAATTTGTTCTCCCTGTGAGCGGCGAAGCAGCCGCACTTTGATTTTTCTTCTCAGATGTGTCTTTCCTTCGTCTCCATCGCCGGCCTGCAGCCTCTCACTGTTCCCTGATTTGCACTTTGATTCAAGCACTGCTGGGTGAAGCAAATTTCCTCAAAGTTGTTTCCTGAATAAAAAATGAAGGCGTTTGTTTCACTGACGGATCCGTGTCAGGCGGAAATGTGACAACAACAGCGGTTCTGATTTGATGCAGCAGAGAGATTTATGGGAATCTGAATTTTGTACAGTTAGTGCAACACTTAAAAGTTGTGATTTTTTTCAAAAATTACTTTCTGTTGCGAACGGTGAAATGTGTTTCCATCCACATGAAACCCTCGTTGATGCATTTATAAAGTTTAGAATCAGCTTTTGCTCAGATTAATAGTGACTACAGTACGTCCTGTAGTGGCTGGGTCCGCCACCAGATTTCCGTTAGCGATAGAAGACCATTTTCCTCACATTATCACAAATTTACAGATAATGAGAATGGTGTATAAAGTAATAATAAGATGCTTCCAGGCTATATGAACAACTTTTTCCAAATAGAGTGAGTCAGTATGAACTAAAAGGGAAGTTTTATGTTTACAAATGAGATTATTTCTTCATTCATTTTTATTTAAAAAAAGGAAAATAAAGATGAACAAATGCAAAATAAAAAGTCAAAGGAGTAAATTTCTGGTATTAAAAATGTTTTAAACACATAATCAATTTTAAAAATATATTTAAAAGTAAATAATTAACAAATATAAAATCGAGTTAAAAAAAATCTGAAAAACAGGTTTCTGCCACTTTACTTTGTTTGTACATTTCTTAAATTCCTTCTTTAGTTTTGCTCTCATGTTCATCCCCGAGTTGTCTAGTTGCCCGTCCGTGTTTCCAGGTTGTTTTGCTACTTGTCTGTCTCGGTTTTGAGACGACAGTCGGTGTCTCCAGTTGCATTGCTGTGTGTTTAGTTGCCCGTCTGTATTGCTAGTTGCCTGTCTGACTTTAGTTGCTTTTCCTGTGTTGCTAGTTGTTTTACTAGTTGCCTGTGTGTGTTTTTGGTTGCCTGCCTGTGCCTGTCTGTGTTTAGTTGCCTGGTCGTGTTGCTGGTTGTGGTAGTAGTTGCCAGTCTGTGTTTTTAGTTTACTATAAGCAGTTGCTGGACATTTTTTCTGGACTTTTGCCTTTTTTGTTTTTGGATCATATCTAATAATCCTCGTCACCGTGTACTGTTTTTTTTTTTTGCAGTTTATGGGATGTTTCTTTGCCGTGTTGCTGCTTAGGTTTTAAATAGAAATCAAACCAGTTTTCTTGTGTTTCGGAGGTTAAAACGCTTGTGACAGGCGTGTGAACGCAGCACAGGAAAGCTGATTTCGATCCAGGTGTTAAAGGGTTAAATTCTTTGAAAGTTGCCTGAAACTGGATGTGAATTTTAAGAATATGGTGTCAGAAAAACTGAAGAGAAGGTCAAGATGATGAATCGGAGCAGCTGAAATAAAAAAGAGATTTAGAAATAATCAGATCTGATTGTTGCGGCGTGGCGCTCTCGGTCTTTGCTCGTGTTTCATGGCGTTTTTTTCTGGCTGTTTGGATCCAAACAGGTCGGCGTTGCGTTCAGGCGTTGGCCTTCCTTTTTGCCGAGGAGGTCAGATATCCCACAATCCTCCACCCTCTCGTCTGCTAACCAGCCATTAGCTGATTGGAGGCCGTCGATGTGGAAAAATATTCCCGCAGGCCGCCGTCTCCTCAGGGGGGCCGGCGCTGGTGACACTGGTGGTGCTGGTGGCGTTAAGGAGGAGGAGGAGGAGGAGGGGGTCCATCCATCCATCCATCCGTTCAAATCAGCATTAATCAAGATGGCTCGCTTCATTCCTCCTCGTATCAAATCAGACAAATGATTACTGGCATTCAGCCGACGAGGGCCGTCGACGGCGAGGGGCCGAGCGCCGCCGCAATCAGGCCGCTGCTCGCTTCCTGGAGATCCTGCCATAGAATCACAGTGTTTTTCTTCTCTTAACTAATCGCTTACTAAAAAGTACGATGATTGACGTGCAGGGAATAAAGGAAGTGTGTGTTTGTACACCCCCCGAACGTGCACGTCACAAACCTGAAGCCGCGAGTATTTAGATCAGCTCGGCCCCAAAATACTCATCATTCACTTTCTGTTTTTTTTTTTTTTCATTTCTTCTTCTCTCAATCAAGCGCGATTCCAGCAGAGATAATTTCATTTCCTCTGTGGTGTAAATACAGCAGACCGGCCCCAACGCCACAGAAGAAGATCTAATCAGGCTGCGCGTGTCTGATGTCAGGAGTTAAAATGTGAACAGCGGGACCTGCAGGGACACACGCCCGTCTTTAGATTCAACACTCGCACAGTTTCCACCGACGAAATGTACACAACGTTCGAACACTGAATCATGAACGTTTTCTGAGGGTTTCAGTAAAACTGGTGCGTCAAAACATTTCAGATAAAAGCAGTTTGTCTTCAGTCTGCTGCCTGCAGGACAGCGTCTTTAACCCTTCAAATCCTGCATCGTCATCAGTTTTCTGCATTAACACGTGCAAATTGTTTTGATCTCTTTTTTTTGGAAAACTTGGGGAAAAAGGCAACGAGCAACTGTCCCACGAATTGCAAAAATAATTTAAGTTACGTTTACTCAATAGTTACTCAATATTTAGCACATTTTTGTGTCTTTTTTTTTGGTTATTTTAGTTGTTTTACGTTTTATTTCTGCACATTTCTGCACATTTTCATCCATCTGTCCATCAGACATGTGTTGAGTGATTCCACAGACGCTGCAAACATTTCAGGTTCCCCTTAAAGACAGATCAGCCTCTCCCACACACCTTCATCACTTCACCTGGAAAACTACTCAAAATACAACAGAAATATTCAAAACTTTTTTGTGAGATTCTTCCAGTTTGTGCTACAGAACATTTTTTTATTTTAAGCAAACTGAACATGAATTTAATGAAACAAAAGTGTGACACAAACATTCAAACATGCTAATGTCAGTTTATTAAATGTGTTTGACGTCTGTCACCAGAGACCACAGAGACTGTTTGTTGTCTCACTTTGATTGTGCTGTGCTGTTGTTTCTAAGCAGACGTGTTGTGAAGGTGAAACGTGACACCAGGTAGCTCACCTGAACAAACACAAGACTCTCAGCCCAGAGCTCACTGGTTCCTACTTTGAAAAGACAAAAGAATAGTTTAATTGTTTACCGCTGTTTTTTTAAACAAACAGGAGAAAATAGTGACTTTGTTGGGGACTATTTTCTGTGGCAGATTGATCCACATTTGCTGCTGTAGTGAATATTCGTGTCAGCAGGATGGTGTCTAAAATAAACTGTGGAACTTGTCACCCAGTGCTGTTATTCATTACCTGTACGGGAGGTTTTCTTCCCACGCTCCACCTGCTCCTGCCGGTCTCTGGGTGAGCGCCTTGCCACCCTCCCCAGGGACCGGCTGTGGTTTTGGGCCATGCTACCGCAGCGCCCCCCCCGAGCCCTCTCTGTAATCCCTGCAGGACCCGGAGGTCTGAGAAACACGGCGAGAGGTTTCTCCCAGACCGAGCGGGCTGTCGTTAAATCACTGATCTGATCGTTAGAGGAGGCTGTTACAGAACTCCTCTGCACTCTGTCGGCTTTCTATCACAGCCACATGGACTTCATCATTTATGGATATTTGACCCTTTAGGGCCCGCTTTAATGTTACCCTGACTCAAATCGCTGCACACAAAATCAGCTTTTCAGAATCTTAGTGAGTTTTTAGTGAGTAAAATGTTAAATAAACATTAATCCTAATCATAGATATTAAATATTCATTCATTTTCAGAAATGTAATCCTTTAAATGCCAGGTTTTTGTCATGATTCCACTATGTTTTTAGATGTGAAAAGAAAACAAACAACACAAAAATATTGTAGGATTTGAGCTGGAAATTTGCTGATTACACTCAAATACACAATCTGGACTACATTTATGACATATGCATGAACACACACACAATTATCAGATTTGAATAATTAAAGGTGCGTAAAATGGTCCATACAGCCCCTCAAGGTTAAGATGATTTAGTGTAGAAAAGTTGCGTCTTAGTGGTCTTTGGGGTCAAATAAAGAAAGAAGATAAACCAAAAACTAGCGTTGGCGGAGTGGTAGGACAGGATGGAGGAGGAGCTCCACAGGGAGCGCCGCCTGACAGTGGGAATGTTTGGTATTAGCGAGCCCAGGTGACAACAGATTGTGTTTCAGGATAATTGAAGGATCGCTGGATTAAAACATGTGGCGACGGATCAACAGACAGCCCAGAATGTCTGTCACGCAGACTGCGGGTCGGTCAGCCGGTCGGCGGGTCCGGAGGAGGCGGGGAAACATCTCAGGCGTTTGTTGTCACACACGAGGACGCAGCTGAAGCAGTTTAGTAAACATGGAGGAGATCATGTGACGGTGAAACAGACGGCATCCCTGAAGGGTCATGACTCAAGTTATACACAAGCCTCTGAGGCAGGATTGTTTTGTTAAATTATTACTGTTGTGACGCTTTGAAAATACTACGATTAAAAGTACTGCATTCACTTGAAGTAAAAAGTACTCAGGCATTACCAGCAAAATGTAGTACTGACAGTAAAAATATAGATTGTGCAGTAAAATGTTTCCCGTTAGCCATAGATGGATTACTGACAGGCCTACCAGGCACAGGCCCCCAGGGGCCCCCAGGAGCCCAAAGGGTCAGAGGCTGCTCACCTGCAAATATCATATCAAGTAACACACATAGGCCAGGATGAGACTCAAAATGAGCACAAAAAGATGCAGCGGAACAAGAAAAAGACATAAATAACTAAAAAAAAAAGGGGCAATATAACCGAAAAGACACAAAACAACAACAAAGACGGACAAAGCAATCGCAAGAAGTCACAAATTAACTAGAAAGCCCCCCCTCCCCCAAAAAAAGAGACACAAAATGACTGATTGACAAAAAAATACCTAAAAAACACAAAAACTTACCTCAGAGACACAAAATTACCAAACCCCCTGCCCCCCAAACTCACCCCAAAGAGACATAAAACAACCACAAGGAGACACAAATTTACTATATGTATATATATATATATATATCGTACTTCTGGAGTGTGTGTGTGTGTGTGTGTGTATATGTATGTATTCTCAAAATAGCCTCAGTCAGACACAAAATAACAAGTAAAAATAAATAAATAAATGAAAACCCCTCAATGAAATACAAAATTATCTCAAAGAGTCCCAAACAACCACAAGAAGACACAAAACTAAAAAAAAAAGATACATAACAACTACAAAGAGACGCAAAACCAGCACAGAATCAGTGATTGTTGCTCCTGTGTGGAGAGGTTCGGGCCCTTTGCATGTCTGTGCTCAGGGGCCCGTCGTCTCTAAATCCAACCATCAGTGCAGCCAACTCTGCTGCCATGCAGGTGAAACAGAGACAGGCTGCTATAAAATGTATAAAACATACAAATGTGACATCGTTACGACTTAAACAAACGTACTCCTGGGCTGATCAGAATTTGTTTCAAATAAAAAATATTTTCTTTGTTCTCACATGAAACTTTTCTGAAAGTTGTAGAGAAAAAAAACTGTCACTCTGGTCTCTGGATTCAGCACAAAACTTTAAAAAATAGGAAAGCAGTTTCTCCATAAGTTAAACTTCAGCAATAAAAACTGTTAACACATTTTGACATTTCTTTTTCTGTCTGTCTATTTCAAAAAGTTTTATTTTTACTAATTACAGAATAAAATCTTGTTAACATGAAATTTTCCTCTATTAGTCTTCGGAGATGTGAGGGCCAATTAGCAGCGATACACTGACCAGCACAAATAACTCTGAAACGTAGCGTACGCAGTAGATGTACTCCGTTAGATCCAAACACTGACGATAGTCAAGACAACAAGTCTGACATTATTTTAATAAGCAAGTTCACATTTTGTCATCAAAATAGATGAAATAAAAAGAAAGTTGTGTTTTTTTTAAATGTTTTTTTATGAAGTTTTGATACTAGTATTTATCCGTTAAAACCCGAGTAAATTGGTTTGATTTCTTTCAAAAACATGGGGAGAAGGCTGTGAGCAACTTGCCAAAACAAAGCCCAAAAATGATCAGGAAATTAGTAAAGAAAGTTACAAGAAAATAACCCGCAAATAAGCAAAAGAAAAAAGAAAATAGTATAGTTAATAGTTAAAAGTCACAAAAATAGTGAGAAAAAGAACAAAAAAAGTGCTGCAAAGGTCAAGAATCATAGATACAAAATAATATGTGACATATATCTGTTTTTAATTAAAAAGAGTAAGGATTGAATGTGCAAATGTTCACAAGCAAAAATTTAGATAAAAGATTTATCATTTTATCTCAATTTAAAGCAAAATATTAAAAATTCTGATGAATATTCTGTTTTTTAAAATTTAACAGAATAAATTTGGTTTTAAGCTGATGATGAGACAAAAAAGGTGTCACTTTGAACTCTGGGAACTTGTAATGGTTATTTTTGTGATTCTTATATTATTAAAACCATATACAAAATATGTGAAATATATCTAATTTTAAAATTTATGATGCTGTACAACATTGAAAATTAAGAGAATTAAACAGGCAAATGTTTCATAATTTTAAGTCAATTTTTTGCATTTTTTATTTCTTAAGTGCATTTTTAAAGTCATATCCTTAATTTTTCATGTATTTTTTATATTTAAGAAAAATCATCATTTTTTGCAGTTTTTTTGGTCATTTCTATCACTGCCTTTTCGTGTTTTTGAAAGAAATCAATGAAAAAGTCTGCAGCTCCAGCTACTCAGATGTGAATATTTACTGTTTTTCTGATTTGTCTTTGAAATTAAACTAAATATGGCTGCAGCAGCGAGACAACACAGAAACATACAATAACAAATATTAAAACCATGCAAAATGATGTGAAATATATCTAGTTTAAAAATTATTTCATTAGTTATTTAAAAATTAAGAGAATTAAATAGGTGAATGCTCACAAAATGTTTGATCATTATGTTAGTTTTTTCTTTTTTTTAGCAATTTTTTTTATTCCTTAAGTGCATTTCTTAAATCATTTCCTTGTTTGACTTTCCTTTTTTATTTTTTGTTCTCTTTATTTATTACTTTATTTTTTGCAAATGTTTGGGTCATTTCTATCGCCAAACATTCAAAAATTGTGCAGCTGCAGCTTCTCAGCTGCGAATGTCGTCTTTGACATTAAACTGAATGTATTTGATGAGACAAAACGAGACATTGGAAGGCGTCTCTTTGGACTCGGGGAACTTGTGATTTTTCCGGAGCGTTCTCAGGTGCGCCTTTAATTTCGGCGGCAGCAGCAGAACGTGAAACTCGATTAAAGAATAGCACAAACACTCGTCTCAAGCGTTCAGGGTCGGGGGACAGAGGGACATCGTAAACAATCCCACGACCCGCTCTGGACCCCTGAGCCATATTTCTAGGGAGTCGGGCCCTGGGGGGACAGCGGCAACGGCGACAGGGGCCACAGTGATACCTGTTGGCCCCTCCCCTCTCTTCCTGATTGACAGATGGCTGCTCCATTAGATGAGAATGATAAGTGGCTCTTCGTCGGCAGAAAGGACTTCCTCTTGACCTCTGACCCCCGACCCCGACTCTTGACCCCTCTCAGGGGTCGACCCTCTCTCTGTATCTCCCTCCGCGGGGCCTGTGTGGCGGTCTCGGGGCCGTCCACAGGTGCAGCTCCGCACTAAGTGATGTGGAGAGCTGCTTTTGTTCCTCTGAAGGAGGAATCTGTCCACAGAAGACAGACGAGAGACACGAAGAAGAGGTGGATGAGACGGATGAAGAGATAAAGAGACGGAGAGAAGGACGGACAAGTGAATAAAAAACAAAAAGCGGCCTTAATTTTGGCAGATTTAACCCTTTGACAACTCAGCAAATTGATTTCTTTCAAAAACATGGAACACAGGCAACAAGCAACTTAAAAAAATGACCCTAAAATTTACACGACATTAGTAAAAAGTTAGAAAAAAATTACCTGAAATTATAAACAAAAAAATGTAAAACAACTGACCTGAGCAAAAAAGTTAAAATAAATAAATAAATAAATAACTAATAAGAACAACAACAACAATAATAATAATAATAATAATAATAAATCTGTGTTTCTTTGTATTCTTAATCAGCCATTTGAAATTTTTGCCTCCTGTATTTTTCAGCTGTCTTCCTTTTTTTTGTCCATATTTCTTTTTATCCTTTCGTCTTTGTTTCTTTATCACTTTCTTTCCTTCCTCCTTTCCCCTCTTCCTGCTTCCAGTTTTCCATCCTTTCCTCTATTTTTCCCATTTTTCATTCCCAGTTTTGATCACGTCTTTTATTTTTTGTCAGTTTTTCTGAATCCCTCTTTTCCCAAAACTTTTCTTAAATGTTTCTCTTCTTTAAGCTACCCTTCCTTTCCTTCTTTCTTTCCTAACCTTCCTGCCTCTTTCCTTCCCATTTTCCTGTTTTTCTCCATCTTTTTTTCCTTTCTTCCTTTATTAACCCTTCATGCTTCTTATTTCTTGATCTTTTTCTGTTTTTCTCCTGTTTAGACCTTTCATGTCTTTTATCAGTCTCTCTCCGTCCTTTTTGACTTTCTTCTCTCCTGTTCCAATTTTTGTTTCCAGTTTTCCTTCTGACGTTAAGCTCGCCGTCCTCTCAGTGAGTACTTTTACTGCTGATACTTTATTTTACATCTAAATACTGTGATCTCTGTGCATGTTGTAGCTTGATGCTTCAGTAAAGGATTCAAATCTCTGATCTGGGACTCTTCACCTCCTGTTTGATCTCAGACTTTTAACTTTCCTGTTTCTGTGAGGCTGAATGAGCCAATAAAAAAAGGAAACCAACAGTTTCCCTCCTCCTTGCCATCCCTCCTTCCTTCCTTCCTTCCTCCTGTTTCCCTCTCGGAGGAGAACTCGACTCCTCTGCGGCTGTAATCACTTTACTACTGTTTTTGTTCGCGGTAAGTGGACTAAATATTTGGATGCTCATAAGCAAAGCAGAATAATTGAATGTGTGATTTGTGGCAGCTGGCTCCGAGTCTATGGGCTTGTCTCGGCATAATGAAAACAGCTAGCGAGCCGCTGTAAACAAAAGCAACTTGTTATGTTGCAAACCCCTCGCTGTGCTTTGCTGTGTGTGGGAAACAACTAATTTTCTTGATGGCGTACTGTAATCATGGCGAAGCTTTACCACGCGCTGTGCTGAGTACTGCACTGCTTATTAATCCTGAGAGAGAGAGTCGGTCCACTCCTGGCACAGCTACTATTACTGTAAACACTTTAAAGCATAAAGAGGCACACAACAATACAGAAACCTGAATTATTATAATTATAACTTCAGTCCAGAGCGGCGGACGGGAGCCACCTCGAGGACCTGAGCCTGTTTATAGCCGCCACTGGAGCCGCAGATTCGTAGATCCGTAGAACAGGACGCAGTGCTTTTTAAAATCATAACACTTATAATAATAAAAATAACTACAGGCATAACAATGAGGCAGGTAAAAGAGAGCCTCCACAACAAGCCGGGAAACAAAGTTTAGCTGTGAGGTTTTTACAATAACAATAATAATAGTAATGATAATTACGATAACAGTAGTAAAGAATAAGAATAAACTGTAATACTAAAAATAAAATATACAATTATCTTAAAGATTAAAATGCATAATAACAGCAATGTTAATATGAGTTGGTACAGTTTAACCCTTTGAAACTTGAACAATTTCTTAAGGAAAAAAATGACCCCAAAATTTGCAAGTCATTGGTGAAAAGTACAAGAAAATTACCTGAAAAATAGAAAAAAAAACTCAGTAAAACAAATACAAACAAACAAACTTGTGCTTAGAAAATAATTATAATTCTGTAAGATAATTTAAAATATTTTTTTTCAAAGCCTTTTTAAAAATATAAGCTTATGATTTATTTATATTATAACATATCTGAAGGAAGCACAAGATAAATGATGAGGATCCAGGTTTCAGAGAGTTTAGGCAAGTTTGACTTTCAGACTTTTTTTAAGGCCACTCAGAATTAAATATAACACCAACTTTACAATAACCAAATTGTTTAAATTAAAAAAAAAAATAAAATGAAAAAAAAAACCCAAGCAAATTCAGGAAAAAACATCTCTTAATTATGTTAAAAAAAGATGCCATTAATTAGATTTTAAGATGCAATTTAAAAAAATACTAATAAATAAAAATATTTAAAATACTGGAGTAACTAAAAGTAGGGTAGAGTTTGAATGCAAGACTTTCACTTTTAACAGAGTATTTCTACACTGTGGTACATAAATGTCAACTTAACTCATGTCACAGTCTGTATGAATTTAGAATAAAATTCAAAAACTCCAGCTTTCAGATAAATATAGAGGCGTAACAAACACAAAATTCCCCCAAAATCACTCTGAACATCAGACACGTCTAAAGAAGTGAACTCAGACAAACGGACAGAGAGGAAACAACACAGAGAGTAAGAAGTCAGTTTAACAGCGAGGGGGGGTCAGAGGTCAGAGGTCGTGACCCCCGTGTGCTCTTTGGTCTTTGAAGAGGAAGATGAGCCGCTCTCTGCAGAGACTCCCAGCAGGCCTGTGGACGAGGATTACACGCTTTGATAGAAACACTTTAAATAAACTGCGGACTAATCCTTTAAAGATTTAACTCAGCGCCGAGACTTCCTCTGCAGCTGCTGTGTGGGCCGAGCACGAGCCCGAAACGTCACACGTTCAATTCCCTCACAGTGTTAACAAGCCATCAGCAGGGATATACTGCCTTAAGTCAGAGTCCTTCCTCCTTAAATAACCAATCAGCTGATGTTCTGAGGTTCTCTTTGCGTTTTATTCTTCATTAGAATCTCAGAAGAACTATTTGGAACGTATTAGAGAATTTTTTTATTTCTAATAATTATTGAAAATGACAAAATCCTGAGGTTTCTTAAGATGTTCCAATACAAACATCCACAGCAGCCTCTTGTTTTCTCTTACAAACTCCTCAGTGACCACTAGAGCTTTTTAACAAACCCTAGAACCTCCTCAGGGACCATCAGGTCCTCTTAAAGGATGCCTGGATCCTCATAATGGATCAGTAGAACCACTGTGACCATAAGGGCCTCGTAAATCTTTCTCAAGGATGTCTAAAACCTCCTAAATGATGACGAGAGCCCCATTACAGACCAGTACGACATTATTGTGGACCAGTAGAACCTCTTAAAGGAACCGAGACTCTTTTAAATGATCACTAAAACTTTTTAATGGACCCTTGAAGCCTCCTTGGTGATCACCTTACCACCTTAATGATTCTTAAAACTTCCTAAAGGAACACTAGAACATCTAAAATGACCCCTAGATCCTCCTCAATGACCACTAGAACCATTCAAAAGACCCTTACAACCTTGTCAATGATCACAAGAACCTCTCAAAGGACCACTAGAAACTCTAATTGGAGCCCTTAAACCTCACCCGAACATCATTACCTCCTAGGACACCCATCATCATAAAAATGGACACTAGAAGATCTAAAATGACCCCCAGAACCTCCTCTGTGACCACAACTTCTTAAAAGGCCTCACCTGGCCATCATAACCTCCTAAAGCAGCACTTTAACACTTAAAAAGAACCTCAGAACCTCCTTAGTGACCACAAGAACCTCTTCAAAAGCCACTAGAACCTCACCTGACTATAACAACCCCCTTAAGGACATCCAGAATATCTTAAATGAACCCCATGTCCTTCTCAGTGATCACAAGAACCTCTCACAGGACCACTAGAACCTTTTAACTGGAGCCTGAGAACCTCAGCTGAACATCAATCCCTCCTAAAGGACATCCATCATTTTGTAAAGGAACACTAGAACATCTAAAATGACCCCTAGAACCTCCTCTGTGACCACGAGAACATCTTAAAAGGCCACTAGAACCTCACCTGACTAAAATAATCCCCTAAGGGACACCCAGAATCTCTTAACCCTTTGACATCTGGATCAACATCACTTTTCTTTTCTGCATTCAGATTCCTTTCAGATGCGCCGAAACTTCTGAAACCTGAGAAAGTTGTTTTGGTGTATTTGAAAACAAAAAGGTGATGAGCATCTTGACAAGAAATGCACCACAAGTTACAAAAAAAAGGGTAAAATATGACAAGAAAACTATCTGAAAATTGGCACGTAAAAGCATGCTCCTAAGGGCATTTTCATATTTGTTTGTTTAATTGTTTTCCTTTTTTGAAAACTTTTTTTTCAGGTTATTTCCTAGTAACTTTTTAAACTTTTTTTTCCTGTTTTTTTTGTTTATTAAGTTGCTCATTGCTGTCTTCCTCTCATGCAGGATTAAAGGAATACTAGAACGTCTAAATTATCCTAGATCCTCCTCAGTGAGCACTAGAACCTCTTAAAAGACCCTTAAACCTCGTCACCCTAGACCCTAGAACCTCACCTAACTGACAGTACTTCCTAAAGCACACCTTGATCTCATAAAAAAAAAGCTCTAGAACTTGTAAAAGTAAAAATCAGATCCTTGTTGAGGTCACCTCCCACCTGAAGACGAGTCCTCTAATAGCTGATAATGACGTTCTTTATTGATCCACATTGGGGAGGGTTCCCCTTTGTTCCACCTCCACAGGGAGGTCAGAGGTCAAAGGTCAGTTACAGAGCGGCATCCAGGAGCTGCAGAGGATTCAGTGTCTTGCTCAAGGGCAGAGGCGTCAACAGCAGACTGATGAGAACGCACAGAGAACGGATACTTTATCTACATTTCAGTGAAAGGAGAGAAAACTCTTTCAGGCAGCTCACAACTTCTGTACTTTTACTGTGTGAAGCAGAAACTAATGTAGTACTTTTACTGCTCAGTCAATCAATCAATCAGTCAGACTTTATTTATACGGCACTTTTCATACAAGCAAAACTCTAACACAAAGTGCTTCATACAATAAAACCCAAACCTAAAAGCACACAGGCTCATGGGTAAGAAGCAAGGCTTTGAAATTAATGAAAGAGCTCAAATAAGAGTACTCATTAAAAACAGGAACTGAGGAAACACCAGAGGCAGGTTAAAACCTTGAGATAAAAGATAAAAATAAATTAATATAATATTCATCATCACTTATATAAATGAAAAAATACATAAATACATTTAAAAAGTACTCTTAAATACTGCTACTACTTTGATGTTATTTGCATACTTGTATTAAGGTATAAGATCTGAGTACTTCTTCCAGATGCTCCACAGAAAGATTTAGGAAATCTTTTATTCCTGCAGCAATCAGATTTGTTTGATAGGTTTGCTGACTGATCCTGCTGTACTGGTTTTGATTTACTGTCTCTGTTTTGGCGTTGTAGTTATGGGGGAGTTTTTCCTCAGTCGATGTGACGGTCTAAGGACAGAGGGATGCCGATAAAGTGGCCATTATCAATAAAATTGACTTAAATTGACTAGTTATTGCCATTGTAGTATTGTTTCTTGCATTGGTATTGATTGCAGTTATAGATATGGCACATTGCATAGGGTGGCATAGCTAATTTTACACATTGCATAATTCCATTTTAGCTATTTTATTTTACTTTGCTTGTTTATCTTTTTTTTCTTCTTTCATTTTCAGAGGCAGTTGTATAGATACTTTGTAGCATTTCACTATTGTTGTTGTGGTGGACTGTTGCGCTCGTTCGGTGACTCTGCCTGGTATTTATGTTTATTGTTTGTCTGGTGTCTTGTACGTTGATCAGTTTCCCTCCTCTTCCGTCCCATCCCATCCTAGCGCTGTTAAGAAGTTTCTATCTGTGAAGGGATTTGTGTCTGTTTAGCAGAACATTTCTGAATTTAAAAACTCTTGTTTCGAGTGTAAACTCTGAGGAACAAACACTCAGATGTTTCTTCAGAGAAAAACAAAACATGTTTTCTTTCTTGTTTCGGAGATAAAAGGAGCTTTGACATTTTCTGTGTTTTTATGGAGCATTTCACAACAACAACAAAAAAGCAACAACAAAAAAATCGAGAAACAGTTTGTAACCTCTGCAAAGACTCACACCTCAGCCCACACAAACAACACAGCAGACACAACAACAACAACAACAACAACAGCAACAACAACAGCAAGTGTTCAGCAGAGGATGTGCAGAGCCAGCAGCCATGACGGACCTGCAGAAAAGCCCTGCACACATGACTCATCCAGCATCCACACAAACTGCATTCATGCGACTGACAGCATCATTTCAGAGAGAAAACAGAGAGCACACAGAGGTGACGGCAGAATATTAAAAAGAGATATATCAGGAAATATAGTTACAGCCAGACGGAAAAGCCAAAAAGTGGGAGCAAATCCCTGCGGTAGGCCGGACAGATGGGAGCACAGAAATCTGAAAGAGGTCGAAGGTCAGACGCTAAATCTGGGAGAATTTAATTTGGGGTGTTATAATAATCTGCTCTGGAGGTGAACTCTGAAAAACTCCAAACCCCAAACCGACAGGTAACATGCTCAGTGTATCTGCAGCCTGAAGGATCCTCTTCCTCCATTGTTTTTAAAAACACATCAGTGAACACACACGCTGTAGTTTATTTTGACTCAGTCCCACACACACACACACACACACACACACCATCCCGCTGACACAAATACTCACTTGTATGGTGGCCCTGAGGGTCAATACACAACAACATTTAAGAAAAAAAATTTCAGAAAACACTTAAACTTTTCACAAAACACTGCACTTTCCAAAACAACATAACATTTCAGAAAACGCTAAATTTCCCAAAAAACTTTTCCCCTAAACACTTAAACATTTCTCCCAGAAAATTAACATTTCCTACAACAAAATAACATTTCCCAAAACAAAATAACATTTCTAAAAACACCCGTTTACCAAAATAAAATAACATTTACCAAAACAAGATAATATTTCCTAAAACAAAATAAGCAGCTATGCAGCCTGCAGCACAGCATTTTTTCTTTAGGAATAAATAAAGTTTTATTTTGGCTTTATTGGCCTGTGAGAGGCATCGATGTGCCGCAACACATCCGGTCAAAAAATCAAACCAAAGAAGATATTTCGTTTGTCGTAGATTGACGGTCAGAGCATCTAATCAGTGACAAGACAGATTTATTTAATTTAACATGTCACTTTTAAGTTGCAACAACATAAAAACATTTAGTAAATACGGCTAAATTTTAAGTCAACTTAACTTTAAGATATAAAGTAAACATAAATTAAGATTACTAGTTATATTTACTTTGCTTTTCCAAGGCAATCAATTTCCAAGATTATTTTAACCCTTTGAAGTCTGGAGAAATTTAGTTGATTTCTTTCAAAAACATGGGAAGAAGGCAGTTAGCAATTACAGAAGACCCCAAAAAATCTGTACGAAAGCAGAAAAAAATTACCTGAAAATCAGTTCAAAAAACTAAACGAACAAAAGGAGGAAAAATAAAGTTAAAAAACAAACATCAAAACGACATGGAGCATTTGGAACAAAGTTTTAAATGTGGGGTTTTTATAGTTTTGCCATAATTTTTTTTTCTGTTTTTAAAGATTTGCGTAGTTCAGATGTAGCACTTTTAATTTCGTTGTATTGCTCATGCAGTGACAATGAAAGCATTCTATTCAAATTCATTTTAAAAATTATTTTCTTGCATTTTGAATCATGTAATATTTGTGAGAAAACTAGTGTGTTATTTTTCTCTCTCGTTATAAAACGTCTCACTTCCTGTTGAACTCTGGGTGTTTTCAGTCTTCCTGTTTGTTCGCCGTCCTCTGTGCAGAGTCTCACACGCCTGATAAATAAGTCTGCTGGGTTTCAGACTTTTAAATATTTTAAATATTAAAATTTAAATAAGGATAAAGAAAATAAATATTTAAATATTTATTTTCTTTATCCTTAGACATTTTTCTCTAGCTTTTAACTTTTTTTTTCTCTAAATCTAATAATTTCTTGCATCTGGAGGAATGTTTCTCAGCAAGGTACTCGCTGCCTTTTCCCCCATGCTTTTGAAACAAATTGCTCAAAGTTTTAAATATTTGTTAACGGCATCTGAAGGCAGCACAAAAAAGTTAATATTGTCAAGTTTGACAATGTATGTACTGAAAATATTAAGTCTGCATGTAAAACATATTTTCTTGCATTTCAAATCGTCTCATATTTGTGAGAAAACTGCAGAGCGTCATTTCTTCTCTGTGCTGCAGAGCGTTATAAAACGTCTCACTTCCTGTCGAACTCTTGAGTGTTTTCTGTATGTCCGCCTTCCTCCGTGCTGAGTCTCAGACGCCTGATAAAAAAACGTCTGCTCGTTTTCAGACTTTTAAAAATGTATTTCTGTATTTCTGGACAATCAGAGACGCTCTGAGCGTCTCAGAACTCTGAAGACTAAAGCGACAAAATCACACAAAAAAAGAAAAGTTATGAGCTTTTGGTTGTGACGGCAGCAGCGGCCCTGCAGCCCCCCCCCCCCCCCCCCCGCGGCCCTGCACCCCCCCCCCCCCCCACCTCTCTATCCATCCATCCATCCATCCAACCTTCCCCATGACCCTCACCCCTCCCTCCCCCCACCTCTCCCCATTAGCTGCAGCTATTACAGCCCCTGAGAGAGAGTCATTACCGCTCCCATAATCCATGATGATGAAGCTCTCAGCTCGAAACACCGGCAGCTTGTACAGGCTGCGCTTGATTGGCAGGATACAGGGGGTGAGGAGGAGGGGGAGGAGGGGGTGATGGAGGAGGAGTGGAGGTTTGGTGTACGGGGTTTGTGTGATGGGAACTCCACTCGAGATGTGAATTGGCTTTGCCACTCCAATCAGGCCGCTGGATGACAAATGAAGTGTGTCTCTTTCACTCTCTCTCTCTGTCTCACCCTTCCTCTCCTCCCCCTCCTCCTCCCCCTCCTCCTCTCCCTTCACACTTCTCCTCTCTGTCCGGGTGGAGAAAGAAAAGGGGAGTTCATGTGGGAGCGCTTGACAGCAACACAATCACATTTCTATTCAGCTCCCCCGCCTCGCCTGTTTTACCTTCCCGGCAGCCGGGCATGCCATGCACGCTAACACACAGGCCGGCCAGCCAATTAGAACGCGGCGCAAAGAATCTGTGAAAGACACAAAAGGTCTTTAGAGGTTTGGACAGGTGTCTCATTTGGCCGCGGGACATAGTTTAGAGGCGCTTTTTTTATGTCTTTGGTCGAATTTGTGGGCAGAAAGCGAGGAAGGTTATTTGTCGCGCTGTCATTTTTTTTTTTTTGCGCCCGTCTCGTTGTCTGTCTGCACTCTGAGAAATAAAGGTTCCCAAAGGGTTCATCCTGAGGGGCTGAGGTTCCACCCAGAACTGTTTGCTTCTGAAGAACCATGCTTTTGTACAACTAGGAGACCCATTAGGAATGAAAAACTATTTTAGGATGTTTTTTTAGGATTTTCGAAGTTTGTAGATTTTAGGACACTTCTTAAATTGTAGGATGTTTTCGGAATTTAGAAGAACTTAAGAACTCAAGAACTTAAGGGTTTTTCTAGGATTTTAGGATGTTTCTCTGATTATTTTTAGGATTTTAGGAAGTTTCAAGGATTTTTGGACATTTATAGGATTTTAGAATATCTCTAGGATTTCGGGACATTTGTAGGATTTAAGGATATTTTAGGAATTTAGTACATTTCTGTTTTTAGGACATTTATCGGATTTGAGGAAGCATCAAGGATTTAAGGACATTTCAAGGATTTTAGGATGTTTTGGGGATTTTAGCGGTTTCTCAGATTTTTGGGTTTTAAGACATTTCTGGCATTTTAGGACACTTCTTGGATTTTAAGATGTTTTTGGGATTTAAGGATGCTTCTCTGATTTTATAAAGTTTCAAGGATTTAAGGACATTTCTAGGATTTTAGGATGTTTAAGGAATTTAGTACATTTATTAGTTTTTTGGGACACTTCTTGGATTCTAGGACATTTCAAGTATTTTAGGACGTTTATAATTCACCGGCCGGCCTGCAATGTAGAACGCAGCACAAAGAATCTGTGAAAGACACAAAAGGTTTTTAGAGGTTTGGACAGGTGTCTCATTTGTGGGTTCTGGATGAAACCTTTGGAATATAAATGGGTTCTCTGTAAAACTACAGAACTGTTGTCCGTAGTACAATGAAAAGGTTCTGGAAAGAACCATAGGGGGTTCTGAGTGGTGTCATTACACCATATAGGAGTTCTCTGTTCACAGATGGTTCTAGGTATTACCCTTTATGTTGGATTTTGGGTAAATCCCTCTGAAAAGGTTTCAATTTGAGCCTTAATAAAAGGTTCTGCGAGGAAACCATAGGGATTCCTATGGGAACAAACGGAAGAACCCTATATGGTTCTTGATGGCGCCTTTAAATCTCAGCGTGTGTGGAGCCCGGTCCGTGGGAATGATGGGTGAATTTGAAGTGACGAAGAAAAAGAGGGTGATTTTGTGAGATTGAAAAAATGAAATCTGATTATTTTTCCTGATTTGCGTCGGGTCACCCCAGTTTTCGTCTCACTTTCTCTGACGGTGAAAACTTCTCCGTCTTTTTTCCCGGCGTACAGTAATTACAGTGGGCTGGGGAAAAACAAGAGCAGAGATAATTGGTTTGTTGGTTTGCGGCTGAGTTTGTTTTGCAGGGTTATTATCCAGCAGCTCCATTATGGCTGCCAGCACAGAAATCCCTCATTAGCATACACAAATATATACAGAGAGGATGTGGGAAGAGGGAGAAAAATGCGCCAGTGTTTAATACCAAACGCTCCCTCGCACTCTCTCGCAACATGCAAATACAATCCACAATAGAGCGGCGCTGACACTGCCTCCAGCTGTGAGGAGACGCAGGGAGGTGTCAGGAGGAGTAAAGAGGAGAGATGGAGGAGGGGAGGGAGGTGGCGTGAACTATTTGTTCGGAGGGAAGAAGAACAGAAAGACAGATGTAGCGGTAATTAGCACGAGGCCCGGCGGCGGCGGTTGTGGTTGCCGGTGGTGGTGGTGGAGATGACAGCGGTGGAGGCTGACAGTGGCTTTCACCCTCCGCCATCACCTTCATCATCGTCGTCGGCCTACACAACCCAACAATCGCTGTCAGTCTGTGTCACAGCAGCGTGTCGTGGCGGCACAATGGCGGCTGTCAGTTAGCTCCGGTTCATCTGGATCAACTCAGTTTCCTTTGTTTGTTTTGGAGGAAGACGGATTTGTTTGTTTGTTGTCGTGTTTGTCGGTTTTGTCCTCGTTTTCTCTGTTTGCTCACTGATGATTTGGGACACGCACAAGTGTTTATTATTGACCTTCTCAAACAAGATCGTCTCCGATTTTAAAGGTCCACGTAATAATACAGTGATAGTGAACTTAATCAATGAGGTGATTGACGCTATGAATTGTTTTTGTACTTTTTTGTATAAATAAGGTGTCAGAGACATAAAACAGCATCAAAATAGAGCTTGTTGATCAAAAAAAGAGCCAGAGGAGGATCCCCCACACCCCTGACAGAGGTCCTAGCTAAGACCCCAATGTCCTAAAATCCTAGCAGTGTCCTAAATCCTAGAAATGTTCTAAAATCATGAAATGTCCTAAAATCCTAGAAATGTCCTAAAATGTCTCAAAATCCTAGAAATGTTTTAAAATCCTAAAAGTGTCCTAAAATCCTAGACATGTCCTAAAATAATAGGAAGGTCCTAAATCCGAGAAACATGCTAAAAATCCTACAAACATCCTAAAATCCTTCAAAAATCGTGAATTGTCCTAAAATCTTAAAAGTATCTTAAAATCCTTAAAATGTCCTAAAATACTACAATCATTCTCAAATCCTAGAAATGTGCCGAAATCCTCACAGAGGCCAGAGGTATTATTTTTTTGGGTTGTTTGCTCATCCGCATGTCTGTCCGTCCATACATCTGTCCATCCGTACGTACGTTTGTCAATGTGATATCTCAAGAATGCCTCAAAGAAATTCCTTCAAATTTTGACACAAACACTCACTTTGACTCGGCAATGAGCAGATCAGATTTTGGTGGTCATAGGTCACTGTCGTCAGTCTCATTCTTGTGAATGTGATAGTCTTCAAATTTGGCACGTTTGAGTAGAGGGATGAGCTGATTAGATGTTGGTGGTCAAAGGTCACCGTGACCTTACACAATATCTGAAGATTCCTTGATGGAATTTCCTCAAAATTTGGCACAAATGTCCACTTGGACTCAAGAACGAAGTGATTAGAATCTGACGGTCAAAGGTCAAGGTCTCAGTGGCCTCATAAAAAAATATTTTGGGCCATAAGATACGATACGATGCATGTTCTGCTGGCGATACAATACTGGAACGATATGGGCTCATTTAGAGCGATACGATACGATATGATATGATTCAGTGACTAAATATTGATATTTTTTAGGTTTTTAAGGGTTCAGATGAACCTTTATTTTGTCCCTTGACTTATTCTGCACTGGTTTATTCTTGTCCAGTCTGTCTTATTCTGGTCTGACTGGGTTTATTCTTGATTGGTTTTGCTTGTCTGTTTTTGTTGTTTTGGTAGAAAGTAGTTCCAGTAAAAGCTGTGTTTCTGTGGATTATTGTGAGAAACGAGGACAAATGTTTCTGGAAACACAAGTTGTTGTTTTTTTTTCACTTCTGTTCGCAGCACATATTCAACTCCTTTTCACCTCCATCATATTGTTGTTGGAGGCAAAAACCTGAAAACTATCTGAGCGTATCGATAGCATCAGGAGGCAAATCTGAGAGGTCACCATGTGACGAACAGTCAGAAATATGTTTCCTTGTAAAATTCTCAGATTCCTGTTTTCCCTTCAGATCTCAAAAGATTTAAAATTGTGCAATCTGAGGGGAGAAAACTGTACATTTTTTGTACATAATTTTGGACATTTCTAAGATTTTAGGACATATGGCATATTTTAGAACTTTAATAGTATTTTAGGACTTTGCTATGATTTTAAGGCATGTCTAGGAGTTGATGAAATTTCTGGTATTTTAGGACTTTTCTATGATATCAGGACGTTTCTAAAATGTTTTGGCATTTGGGATATTTTTAGGATTTTAGGCCTTTTTCTTGCATTGTCGGATGTCTCTAGGATTAAGTCATTTCTAGGAACTGTCTTGATTTTAGGACATGTCAAAGAATTTAGCATATTTTTAGGATTTTAGGACATCTCTGTGATTTGAGGATATGTCTAGGAATTTCAGATGAGAATATAGGAAATCTCTAGAACATGTCTGGGAATTTAGGATATGTCTTGGAATTTTGGACATTTCTGGGATTGCAGACATTACTTGGATTTTAGGACATGTCAAAGAATTGGACATTTCTAGGATTTTAGGGCATTTTTTAGGAATTAAGAATGTTTCTATGCTTTTTGGGACATTTCTAGGATATCAGGACATTTCAAGTATTTTAGGACTTTTTAAGAATTTCTGGTTATTTCTAGGGTTTTAGGACATTTCATGAAATTTAGGTAATTTCTAGGATTTTAGAACATTAGGGTCTCAGCTAGGATCTCTGTCGCAGGAAGCGAGATACTTAGCTGGCTCTTTTTTTGATCAACATCCTCTATTCTGATGCTGTTTTATGCACTCTGGCACTTTATGGAAACTAAAACGACAAAAACAATTCCCCATGTGAATTATTTTTATTGTGAAATGTAAATTGGTTGGGGAGGCCACCTGGTGCTCTGTCAGGGGCCAGATTGGACCCGTGGGTCATCAGTTGAGTATCACTGCTGTGGATGTCGGTGTGGTTTTAGTACTTTTTCTACAGTAAAGTGTTGGATAGTTTGGGTGGAATGAGCCTTTATCCGTGTTTGCTTTAGTTTCGGGTTGTTTTGTCGTGTTGATGCAGTTTAATCTGCCGCTCTGAGGCCTCAGAGATCTGTGAGAGCTCGCTCCGCTGCCCAGAGGGGGTGAGGACGGACGGGTGGAGGACAGGGGAGGGGGGGGGAGGTGGGGGGTTAAGAAAAGGTAATGTGAGAAAGCTGGAGGTGACAGGCATTGTAGGAAGGTGTGAACGACAGGGAGAAGAGATGAAGAGAGGAGGGAGGACTGAAAAGTGCTCCTTGTCCTGTGAGGAAGAGGGACCTTTTGAGGAGGACCTTCACCTCCTTCTTTCTGCCTCCCCCACCCCGCCGCTTCCTCCCCCCGCTCCCCCCAATTAGACAAACATTAACATCAATTAAGGGCCCTCACGGGAACACAGGCTCTATATAATTACCTTAATGGGCGGACGCTTTCTCTCCGTCCCTCTCTCTTTCTGTCTCTTTCTTTGGACCCTCAATCTCTTAAACAAACTTACAGGGCCCCAGTGGGGGAGGAGGAGGAGGAGGGGGGGGGGGGACGGTGGTCGGGGGGAGGGGGGGGGGAGGAGGGGTGAGGAGAGGGGGTCGCTTCCCGTTGGCTTTTGTGGTGCTGCAGTTTGTAAAAAGGCCTCGACTGAATCAGAGCTATTGGCCGACAAACAGAGGAGAAGTTCCCACAGAGAGAGGAGGACAATACACACCTCCCACTGAGAGGAGGAGAGGAGAGGACAGGAGGAGGAAAGGAGAGGACAGGAGGAGGAGAGGAGAGGACAGGAGGAGGAGAGGAGAGGAGAGGAAAAAAGTGAGTTTGAGTGGAGAAACTTGTTGAGGAGATGTAGTTAAAAGGTGAAAGGAGGCCAAATGGATGAAAAAGGGGAGAACAAGAAGACAGAAGGAGGCCTCAAAGCTAGGGGAGAGAGTTGAGGAGCAGGAGAGAGGAGGAGAAAAGAGAGAAGTTTCAATAAAATGGCAAAGAAAAGAGGAGACAGAAGGTCAGGAGAAAGGAGGAGGAGAGATGATAAAAAAAAACCCTCCCATCTCTCTGACCTCCTCTCCACTTACTCCTGCTCCTTCATCATCTCCTACTCTTCCTCTCCTCCTTTGCCCCATCTTTTAACTTCTCTTCCTTAACCAGCCTGCTCCCTTCACCTTCTCATCCTCCACCTCCTCTTCATCTTCTCTCCTTACTCCTCCTTACACACTTCCATTCATTTCCTCCTCCTCTTCTTTCCTACTCTTTCTTTCCTCCTCTCCTTTCATTTCACCTCCTCTCCATCTTCATAAAAGCCTCCTTCCTTCTTACTCCTGCTCCTCCTCCCTGATTCACCACCCCTCTCCTCTTTCCTCTTGCTCCTTCACGTTTATGACTTTTTCTCTTCCTATCCTCCTTTGCATCCCCCATTTTTTTTACCTTCTCCTGAACCAGCCTGCTCCTCTTCATCTCCTCTACGCCTTTTTTACACTCCTTGTCCTCCTGCTCCTTTCTTTTTACCTCCTCTCCATCTTCTGTAATAATCTCCTCTCTCCTTACTCCTTCTCCTCCTCCCAGATTCCTCACTTTCCTCTGTCTGTCCTCTTTCTCCTTCACTTTCATCCTTCCCTACTCCTCCTCCTCTCCTCCTTTGCCATCCCCCCATCTTTTAACTTCACCTGCTGAACCAGCCTGCTCCTCCTCCTCCTCATCTCCTCATCCCCCACCTCCTCTTCATCTCCTTACTAACCTCCTTCCCTCTTTCTCCTGCTCCTCCTCCCTGATCCATCACCTCCTCTCCTCCTTCCTCTTGCTCCTTCACTTTTATCCTTCTTTACTCCTCCTCCTCTCCTTCTCTCCTTTCTTTTCATCCTCTCCTCCTTTCATGTCACCTCCTTTCCATCTTCTATGATAACCTCCTCTCTTCTTACTCCTGCTCCTTCTCCCTAATTCCTCACTTTTCTACTTTTTTTTAGTGCTCCTTCACTTTCATCCTTTCCTACTCCTCCTCTCCTCCCTCTTCTCCTCCTGGGAGTTTTGCTCTCCTCTTCGTCTTTGCTTCCTTTGAACCTCCTCTCCATCTTCTCTAATAACATACGCTCCTCTTCTTCCTGCTCCTCCTTTTTTTATTCCTCTCTTCTCCTCTTTCTGATACTTTTTGCCTGAGTTTTCCTTCTATTTTACAAATGCACAAGTTCAAAAGTTGAATATAAAGTTTGAAAACATGATTTAATAAGACGTATGTATGTTAAGTTTAGCTTCTTTTCCTCTGTGGTGTAAATATGTCAACAACAGCAACAACAACAACAACAGGTTAAAACTCCATTTTCGGCTCAGATTTAATTAAAACACAACAAACTCAAAGACTTTTCCAGCTGTTAAACTGGAGTCAAACCTGCGTCAGAGTGTCGGCAATATCGGCAGTATCCGCAATTATAAACAAAATAAATAAAACAAAATGAAAAATCATCATGTAAACAGCGTGTAAACAACATATAAACAGCATGCAAACAACATGCAAACAAGGTCAGGCTGTCAGTTTGAGGTTTCTTCGAGTCCTGACTCGTCGATCCGCCGGTCATCTGCCTCTAGAGGGCAGCAGGTGTTCACGAGCGTGTGTGTGTGTGTGTGTGTGTGTGTGTGTGTGTGTGTGTGTGTGTGTGTGTGTGTGTGTGGACATTCAACACACACACACACAGTCCCACACAGTCAGAGTCAGAGTCAGAGTCAGAGGGCCTTATTGAGTTGTCGGTTGTCAGACTGCAGCTTTACTGCACCAGTGAGGCTTCAGTTACTGGTCAGACTGGGAGTCTGTTCGGAGCAGAAAAGTTTCACTCAAACTAAAAAAAAACTTTGAGTTTATTTGAGTTTCAGTGCAAACTGAATCAAACAGAAGAGAAGCAGAGAAGTGGAGCAGCTTTGAGGTCATACAGTGTAAAAACAGGCACTCAATCAGAATCAAATCGGGTTTTATTGCCAAGTACATTACACATACAAGTAATCTGATTTGGTAATCTGGTGCAAAACATAAAAACGGAATAAAAAAAATATAGTGTAAAAAAAATAAATATATATATATATATATATACCTTAAATAGAAAAAGATATAAGACCAAAATATAAAAGCAAAATAAAGATATCAAATGAGTAGAATATAAAGAACACAACAATCTGCACTGTATATACATATATATATATATATATATATATATATATATATATATAATATATATATATATATATATATGGGGGATTTCCCCCAAAACACCCGTCCGACCAATTGTGAGCAACTGCATTGAATGCGAGTGATTGGATAGGCTGTCACAGCTGTCAATCATGGCAAAAGCCCTCTCTTGTATAACTCATTAAAACTGAAGTTATCATAAAAACAAACACTTGAACAAACATCAGGGTGATGAGAACTACCTTCAGTGAGAGAAACCATCTTTGGGCGTTGAGTTTTTAGTTTGGTCCATTTGCTAACATGTAGGGGCGGGCTTTATGAGCAATACTGCAGACAGACACCAGGGGGCGATCCAGATTGAAAAGTTACACTGTGGGAAGCGTCCCATAAGAATTCTCAGGCTCCTTATTTTACATTGTCACCTGCAGCGTTATTACCTGATGCTGTCCTTCAGCGTTTCATAGACACAAAACCGGTTCGGTCCGGCTACGTTCTCAAGTGACGCCGTTGTTGTGCGTTGAATGGGGAGCTGCCAGCAGTCCACCAGCATAAAAAAACACCACCGATTCTCGTCTGATGCCACTGAGCTGCATCCCTGTTGGATGCAAATGTTTTTGCTTTTCACGCTCTCACAAAAGCACTGACAGAGCGGACGTATGAGACGAGTTTTGAGTAAGAACGGGGTGCCACCCACAGGGTTTGATATAAAATCGGGTTATAGCCACTTTTAGAAAGATCCACCTAAAAACTACAAAATCAGTCTAATGGACGCTGTATTGAGAGTGTTTTCGACATGAAGTTTCATTTCAACACTTTCTGAACCAAACAGCTGAGCGGCTGCGGATGAGAAATGTAGTGCCAAAGGAAAAGGCTGTGTGACGGCGTGGTGAAGCCGTGAAAATAATCTAAGTATTGCAAAAAAACTGCATGTACACGCTAATTTGGTGGGAAAGGGGTGTAAGTTGGGAGTTTTTTTGGTTTTGGTGCCTTTCGATTTATTTTAGGATTTATTGTTGTGGTCTGCAGTGTTTTGTTGCGGTTTTTAGGTGGAATGACATGTTTTCTTGAAACGGTTGGCGGCAGCCTTTGAGGTGCGTTTTGTTCCATTTGGTGGGCGTGTCAGACGCGTGTCCCAGCCAGCAGCAATGTGCATTTTAACCACATTTTTTGAAAAATTTACTCACTATACATACAATTTTTGTTTTTATTTCAATCTTGTTTTGTTTCGTCTGATCTACTACCCTCCTGTCCATTCTTGTCCAGTCTAGTCTCATCCAGTCCAGTCTTGTTTGTGCAGTCTAGTCTGGTCCAGTCTTGTTTGTTTAGTCTAGTCTTGTCCAGTCTAGTCTCGTCTAGTCTAGCCTTGTGCAGTCTAGTCTCTTCCAGTCCAGTCCAGTCTTGTCATGTCCAGTCTTGTCATGTCCAGTCTTGTCATGTCCAGTCTATTCTCATCCAGTCTCGTCTTGTCTCGCCTTCCTACGCCATGCCACGCCTTGTCTCGTCCTGTTTCGTCCTGTCTTGTGAGTCTTGTCATGTCCTGTCGTTTTTCTTCTCATCTCATCTTGTCCTGTCCCGTCCTGTATCGTCCTGTCCCACTCCGTTCCGACCCCTAATCTTTAATACTTGTGATTTTAAGGTGAGCTCTCAGGGCCCCGAAAGTGTGTAACGAGGTGCTGTGATTGGACGAGAGGAATTTAGATAAATGAGTCGTTGCTACAAACCGGCACCTTGAAAAGTTCCACCTTCTCGTCTGCTGCGTCCTCCTCCTCTTCATCTCTCCTCTGTCCGCTGTGACCTTTGACCTCCTCTCTGTGGTCTTAAATCAAACCTCCTCTCAGCGCCGGGTGTTGATCCGAGCGCTCCTCCTGCTGTTTATAACTCTTATCAGCTGATCTGATTGAAGAGTAAAATGTAAATGTGAGCGCTGATGTGAGCACGCCTCTCTACTCGCAATTTGGAAAAAAAAAATCAATCTGCACTTTCACCATCAGAAAGTTCCTCTTGAAAACTCCTCGAAGGCACGGCAATCTCTGAAATCACTGTGCTTCTGCTGCACCAAATCAGTCTGATTAATTAGTTCTGCTGACAGCTCCACGGCTAATGTTCACCGTTTGTCACGTTTAACGAGCTGCAGAGGAAAAGTTTTTAATACGTTTCTGAGATCAACAGCAGCAGTCGATTCATTAACTTTTAAAATGTGTTTTTTTTTAATTGTTTGGTTAAAATGTTTGTCACATCAGATAAAAAATGAATATTCTCACATATCAAAGACTGAACTTACAGAAAAAGGTCTGACAGAATTAAACACGTGTTGTGTTTGTAGATGATTTAAAGACATCTTAGTTTTTCTTATATTAATTAAATTTCCTCCCTTCTTCTTGTAGTTGAGAGCTTTTTGATTGGGAGGCTCTGCAGATGTTTCCTAGCAACTGACTGATACTTAATCAAAGTCTTTTTTATTTATTAGGACATTTCTTTAGTTTTAATGATGCAGCTTAGTTTGAATCTCTGTCTGTCTGTCTGTGTCTGTCCAAGAACATCTCTCAAGGCTCGTTTATTCGATGTATTTCTGAGGACCCAAAGACATGCACAATCTGAAAATGTGACTTTTTTAACCCTTTAAGGGCTCGCTTTAATATCACACTCTCCGGAGACACTGATATCGCTCTGCACACAAATGAGCTTTACAAAATCAAGCTCTAAAAAATAACATACATTAATATTATTTTCTACTTTGAAGGAGTTCATGTTTTTAACCAGCATAGATAGATATCAAAATTGAATTAATTTTAAGATTTAATCCTTTTAATGTCAGGTTCTTGTAATGATGCCACTATGTTTTGAGATGGAAAAAAAACACACAAAAAATTAATTATTTTCAATATACTACATGCTAAGTACAACCAACTGCAACAATAAAATCCTGTTTTTACATGAATGCATGAGTCAGAATGATTGCAAAACATCAGATGTGACAGCATAACAGTCACTTTTCATATTTAACCCTTGGACATCTGATCACATTAAATTGATTTCTTTAAAAAAAACACAGGATGAAGTTAACAAAATATGAGTTACAAGAAAAAAAAAGAAAAGAAAAAAGATACAGTAAAATAATAATAATAATAATAATAACAATAATAATGATATAATGATAATAATAATAATAACAGTAATAATTGATATAATGATAATAATGATGATGATAATAATAATAATAATAATAATATAATGTATGTATATTTTTGTTATTATCTAATGTTTTCTCTCTCTCTTTTTAATTTTCAGGTCATTTTCTTTTCCAATTATTTATTTATTTATTTGCAATTTTGCAATCTCGTCAAGAACTGATAATTGTTACTTTTATTTATTTTTTTTGTTAATAACAATAATAATAATAATAATAATAATAGATACTTTAACAAAAAGTTAGTAATAACATTTTTTATTTGTTCACTCTCTTTTTTTCCTTTTATTGGAACATGTGGGACATCTCTTGTTAGTTTTTTTAAGTTTATCCATTCATTCATTGTCCCAGACTGCTTGTCCTTGTGAGGGTCGCGGGGGGACTGGAGCCTATCCCAGCTATCAGTGGGCGAGAGGCAGGGGTACACCCTGGACAGGTCGCCAGACTATTGCAGAACTTTTATTTATTTTATTTTATTTTATTTTATTTTATTGCTGTATCACGACTTTTGTCCTCATAGGCCGTGTTTTAGTCAGAAAGTATTTTTGGTCCTTCTGATTCATGCATTTACTGTACATTTATGTAGCGTTTGATGCTCCTGTGACAGTTGCTGAGGCTGTAAGGTCGTCTGGCAGGAGATAATGATCTTATTAAAATGAAACGTTTCCTTGTTCACACCACACCTCCAGCAGTGCTGTAACTTCTCGGTGATTGTCACACTGTACTGAACCGCTGGAAGTCTGGACGCTGAAACACAAAAACGAGTTTGTCAATCTTCTGAAGCTTCGGTGGATAATAGTGCAAAAAAACAAACCCCAGCGTGGTTCATGTGAAGAACAAAGCTCGCTTTCTGCTGCTTTCTGGCAGTTTGAAAACTGCAAAGTGACAGTGAGAGGCCTGCAGAAGAAGAGAAGTACTGAGCGCGTGCAGCTGAAAACAAGGTGACATTTGTTAGTGATTGGCTGATTGACGGCGGCGAGTTTATTGTTGAGCAGCCAGTTGGACACGCGGCTCCCACTAGAGGACTTGGCTCACACGGAGACAGCTGTATTGGAAAATGCAGCTTGTGCCAAATGTGGTAATATCTGGTGTTGTGTGTGGAGTCTCATTGTGGACGAGTCTGCGGGGACACTCTGAGCCTTTCTGCTCCAAACTGCATCCAAACTCATTCACAAGCGGCTCGATGCTGCCGAGGTGTAACACCGAGCACCCGCGATATTCACATCAACCGCTTCCTTTCACTCCAGGTGTCCTCCTGTCGAGACATACACACAAAAATACACACTTTAAGAGGACTAGGAGTCCACAGCCTGACTGTGAGGCTGCCTTGCTCATTACACAGCAGAAAACTGAAACACTTTTCTATTCTTAGACTCTCTCTCTTAGAAAAGATGTTAAGTTTGTCTCGAGGGAGGCATCACAGGAGAGACATGCTGTGGAGTTTATCCACAAAACCTCAGCTATATATATAAAAAAAAAAGGCTTTCGTTCAAACATTAAAAATGACCCGAGTTTTCCTGTCCTCCTGCGGTCACATGATACTCAGAATGACTGTCCTCTCAGAACTGAAAGAGAAAGTAGACGTAAAATCTGACAAGTTGATTGTAATGAAAATAATCTTGGACACCAACTGCCTTGAAAAAGTAATGTAAATATAACTATTAGTCTTAATTTACTTTACCTTATACCTTATGGTTACATTTCCTTAAATCTTAGTCATATTTCCTTAATTTTGTAAAGTTATTGCAACTTAAAATGACAAGTTAGATTAAATCAATCTTTCTAACTTTTAGCAACTTCAGTAAACCAAGTTTACTGTGCTTTATATCTGTATTCTGCTGGTTTCAAATTAGTCAATCATTTTTGCATGTTCTTAAAGAAAACAGAAGTCACAAATCTCTGAATTTCATTATTGCTAAAATCCTAAAATCTGCTTTCATATGATAACATCATGAGTCTCGTGTACATGGATCCACAAAAAATTCAGAAAACGCTGTAATTTAGATGCCAGGCCAGTAGTTGGCATCTACATATCACACTCCTTGTAATGACACACCACAGAAGAACAGGATCGGCACGTTGCCAATTTATACAGCAACAGAAGGGTGATGTTTTTGAAAAATTTCTATCTGGAACCCAGTTTCAAAAGTTTGTGTTTTCAGGCCCCCAAAACACCATGAACGTAAGGCCAAACTGCAACAAAAATGTAATGTTTTATGCAAGAACCGTTGTTTAAAGTCATTAGAAAGATGCAAACGGCACAAATTGAGACAAAGACGTATCCAAATCTACAAACTCATAGTGAAAAAAGAGAAATGTTTGATTGAACATGTTAATGTTTGATTTGATTTGATTTATTTAGCATATTAAAAACAACAACGTTGTACATTTCAAGAAAAGGAGACATGCAGGGGAAACCCAGAAAACCCTCAAGGGGCTCGACAAGTCAGGTTCCTCACGAAACTATCAATCTGTGCATGCAGTCTTTTAATATTGACAACTAAAAACAATGATAAAATTGTTTAAAAAATACATACATATAGGCTATAATAAGAAATATTAATGAGAAAGGACAGACAGATGAGCGCAGAGATAATCATGGAAAGAAAAATAAGAATTAGGTAAACCGGTACCGTGATGAAAACAAGCACATGGTGGGAGGATGCTGCACATGGTTATGCTGAGGCAAAAAAAGCACATGGCAACTAATGAGGGCACGTCAACAAATACACATGCTGGCACGGATGCTTCGGATTAGGGGAAGGAGGCACTTGGTGAGGTGTAGAAAAAAAATCACGCTCAGACGGGAAGCAAATGCCAGACTCTGGCACAAAAGTCCGGGGTTTGTTGGATCCGTCTTCCCTCCCTATAGGGACTTTTTTGCTCCTTATTTTGCGTCGTTACTGGCAGCGTTTCAACCTGACACCGTCCAGTGGCGTATCATGCAGACTTGACAGGTTCCCTTCAGCCATCTGGCAGCTTGTACTAACACCAGGAACAGCTCTGCCCAGTCGCCGCCTGGCAGGGTATCATACAGCTGCAAAAGGTGGCATCCGGATCTTACACCGAAAACACTGCAAAAGTGCTGTTATTTGATGACTTTGGGATGAAACAGACTAGTGTGACAAATATAGAGATTGACTTTTTTGTTGCTTGAACCGCCCCTGCAACCCGGCCTTGGATAAACACACGACAATAGATGGATGGATCATCCGACGGCATGAGAAACCTCATCTGACAATGTCTTGAATTTTCCAACAGTCACGCCCTCTTCAGCTGTATGGAGGTGAAAAAGCATTGCGTGCATGTCTTAAAAGATTTCAAACAACTGAATTTTTTTTACTTGGATCAAAGTGCCTCAATTACTTGTAACACAGTTGACGCCATCTTCCTATCATCAAGCCAATTTGCCCAAGTTTAACCCTTTGAAACCAGGAGGCACATCAGTTTTCTTGTGCTGCTTTCAAACATCTTTCACAGATATTTAAACCTGGACCCGGAGCATTTCCGCTGTAGCTTTGTCTAATTGACCTTCTGTAAGTTTAACCAATCTCAGATGATTGTTTAAATCTACATTTTGATGGTTTTTGGTCCTCTGATTTGAACAAAATCAGCGGCCAGACTGTGTTTCTCTCCCTAAGTGATATCCAATTAGTTAACACTTCAATAATTCTCTTTGCATCGCCAACATCCTGCTTCAGAAGGGAAATACATCATGTTGCACAAGCTGGGTGCTTCAGAGGCCTCTCCTGTTCCCTGTGACACATTAAAAGCCTGAGCTGCTATTATTTACGGAAAGATGTGTGGATGTTAGACTGCAGGCTGTGTTGTTAGGTTAGCTTGGGTTATGCAGTCGTGCAACCTGCTGTTGGCGGCGATTAAAAAAAAAAAAAAAAAGCCCAAATTACTCCGGTGTTACACTTTAAGTCTCGGCAGCCCATGTGCGCCTTTTATTTTTCCGCCGCTGAAGGTGATGATTTAAGCTGTCATGTTGGCGAGCAGTTTAACAATGGTTTTATAATAATATTTCAGAAAACTCAAAAAACATCCTGGACTGGGCCCGTAAAGTGCTTTAGTGTTTGTGCCTTTTGTGTGTGGCTCAGCGAAGGTAACGATTTAATCTGACATATTTCGGAGCAGCGGAATAATAATATTTCAGCGTGGTCTTTCTTAATAGCTGGGGAGAACAAAAGGCTGCAGGCCATTCATCGGCTGACGGCTTACTTTGACACCGGCTGCTCCGGGCGCGGCGGGGCTCCGCACAAGGAGTCGGGGGGTTTAGACGAGCTGCTGCTCAAACGCGCTGACAGGAAAACATTAGCCGGTCCTGGTGGAGGTCACAAGTTTGGGGTTTATCCTAGTAAAGTGCTCTTCTGGTTCCAGATTTACGTACCTGAACTCTCTGAAGAAGACTGTCCTTATAAACGTCAGTGGAGGGTCATTACATGTCCGTCCAAAACATGGCAGAGTCATCCTCTGGAGAACACGAATGTGCTCATGCCAGTGACATTTTTAGGATAAATTTGACCCAACTATGGCACGACTGGAAACAGCAGAAGTTCATGAAGCCAAAATCATGAGGATTCATCATCTGGAGAGCAGGAATATGCTCATCGTAGTTTGCTAAAGACATGTTGCTATTTTTGTGTCAAATCTGACAAATCCAGAAAGAGCAGGGGTCGCCAAAATCATAAGGATTCATCCTCTGGAGAACAGGAATGTGCTACACTAGTACATTAAATTTTTAATGGTAATTCTGACACGATGATGGCGCCACCAGAAAGATCAGAAAACACCAAATCATGAGAATTCATCCTCTGAGGAGCAAGAATATCCACAAGTTTTGTACCAAAGTTTTGGATGTTTGTGCAAATACTCGAGCCACCTAACCCTAAATATCACGTTTGAAAAGGAGCAGGAAGAAGTACACATTTATTTATTCCTACCCCGATGTATACATTCATATTCGACATAAACAACTTCCCAAATTTTATCTACAACCCGAGATTGTGTGTCAAAGATTTTTGTCTTTTTAAAAATGTAATTATTTTTTTGCGTCTCCTTTTAATCATCATGCATCGTTTGGTGCTTTCCTGTCTCTGTGGTTGCTTTGCCCTTTTCGTCTCAGTTCATCTGCATCTCTTTGCTGCTGTTATTCTCTTTCCCGTCAATGTGTGTTAAATTAACCCTTTCAAACTTGAGCACACTGGCCTCAGAATTTTCAGAAAGTTTTGCAGACATTTTATAACCTCTTTTGCTGTCTTTTGTTTGGCCTCATTCAAAGTCAGTTTGTAATAATAACCTTAATTTTACTTTTTTCTGTAGGCATTCGCCTCTTCCTAACACTGTTGGATGGAAATCTCTTCTTGGTCGCAGAGAGCCTTGGTAGGTGAGTACTACATACATTATACTTATTAAAAGTTATCAAATGCTTGTTGGTATCTATGTTTTAAGGATATTGACAAATGAACTTTAAAAGGGGCCGAGGCTCAACACATAAACAGAAATAACTCCACAACTGTTGGACCAGTCATCACAAACTTTGTAGGATATGTACATAGATGAACATTAAGTATACCCTGAAAGTTTTATTCCAGTTGACCACTCGGGGATGGTACAAATGACACAAATTAGACTATAAATGAGAAATTGAAATGAAATGAAAAAACTGAAATGAAAAACTTACCCTTTAGCAACTGTTCTGCGCATTTTACGCACTTTTCATTTTTTTCATTCTTCTTTTTTGATAATTTTGAATGTGCTCATGCATATGTCATAAATGTTGTGTATTTGAGTGTAATCAGTGAGTTTCCAGCTCAGCTCCTACAATAAGTCTAAAATACACTGTGGAAACTAAATAGTTACATTCAGACTATTAAGGTCAAAAAATGCTCCATTGAAACCCATTCAAACTGACATGTTTGATCCCACAGCCATCAGAGCAGAAAAACATGCATTATACTACAATAAACTACATGCAGCACCTACTTAGCATTAAGTGTATTGAAAATAATTCTTTTTTTTATGGGTTTTTTTTCCATCTAAAAACATAGTGGCATCATGACAAAAAACGGGCATTTCAAGGGTTAAAATTCTGAAAATTACTGAATATTTGATTATTATGATTAGGCCTGATGTTGGTTAAAAAAATGAACTCAATGAAAGCAGAAAATCATATTAATGTATAATATTTTTATAGCCTGATTATAAAAAAGTGCATTTTTTGTGCAGAGCAGTATTAGTGTTAGTCTTTGAAATTGCACAAAAAAATATTAATTGACAAAAATCAATGTATCTGCCAATCACGACATTTCCCAGGCTACGATAATAAAAAAAAAGACTAATAATCTACTGAGCAATATAAAAATAATGTAAAATATTTTTAAAGCTTGATTTTGAGAATTGATTTTGTGAGCAGAGCGATACGGTGTGTGATATTAAAGCGAGCCCTCAGGGTAAAAATCTAATGTTGAAAATTATTTTGAAATCAGTCACAAGTTCTAAAGAAGTTCATACATGTACAATTTTTTGGCTTTTCTATTCAATTTTTTTTTCTTGTTTTAGTAACTTGAAGTGTCTGTAATGATTTCCTCCAGGTCGTCCTTTAAGTTAATTATGTCCAAGTAACTAAATGGCGGTATTTTATCCACTTTTAATGAAAGCCAGTCATGATTTTACAGATGGACATTTAAAATATAAACCGTAAGGGTTTCAAATTCAGAGGGAGAATGGGAGTGTGTGTGTGTGTGTGTGTGTGTGTGTGTGTGTGTGTGAGAGCCCACTGATGTTAACAGTCATGAGAGAATAAACAGCAACAATGAAGACTATACAGTTTGTTTTCACTGAATTCTGTCTGTTAACTTTTAACAGCGTGTTACACCTGCTGTGTGTTCACACTGTAAAAAATGACAATAATCACCACATTTCGGGGAGGAAGTGAAGGAAACGGAGGAATAAAGGTTGGGAGGAGGGAGACGAGGAAACCTTCATGTGTTACAACTTTGAGGTTCAGTTTAAAAATTAAGAAACGGAACATTTGTTCAGAGACAAATTATGTTTTTGTGATGAAAAGAGTATTTTCGGGTGTTTTGTGTGAATACAGTCTTTAGGGGTTTTTTTTTTCTCTTTATTCGGAGAGAGAAACTAATGATTCAAAACTTGACATGTCGGCGCAGCTTAATAACAGCAGAATAATAATATTTCAGCTCGCTCTTTCATAATAGCACCGGCGACGGCGAGCGAGAGAGAGAGAGAGAGAGTCAGGCCATTCATGCGGCATGATGGGTAGTTTGACACGGGCTGCTTTTCTGCTCAGCACGATGTTTTCCACTTAGAGATGACACACACACACATTTAAGCTGCGTTCTTCATAAGAAAGGCTAACAGTTGCTAACACATGCTAACACACACACACTCACACACACACACTCACACTACGTGCCTGTCACTCTGTGCGTCGAGCGGGTTGATGAGGAGCATTTAAAGCTTTCTCGACACACACCCCTTATCTGCAATGACAGCTAGCAAGCTATTATTAACACACACACACACACACACACACACACACACACACACAGGTATGCACATCAAACTGACAGCTCGGCTATTAACCCCGTCCCTGACTGAGCTCTCCTATACATCACAGCAGGGCTACATACATGTCTATCTGTGTGTGAGTGCGTGTGCGCGTGTGTATGCGTGTGTGTGTGTGTGTGTGTGTGTGTGTGTGTGTGTGTGACAGCAGCTGTGCAGCTGTGCAGTGTTAAGACAAAGCGGAAAGCAGGTCGGAGAAATGAGCAGCGTCATGGCCGCCGTCAGTAAACACGAGAGAGAGAATCTGAAAACAGAAAAAAACAAACAGCTCTTCCGTTAAAAACACGGAGCTGCAGATGAACTCGGGTTCAGACCATTCGCTGACTCCACACGGGACACATCGATTCAACACCTGAGCGTCGGGTTTCGGGTTCAAGTCGTGATAGACACTTGGGTGGTCGTGAGGACTCTGTTGCTAGGCGACAGTAAGACGGAGGTGTCCTCGGTTCCACTGACTGTGGCTGTTTTGTTTTGCATGTAAGCATAAATAAAAAAGAAAAGTTTAATTTTACTGTAGCTCGAGTGTTTTCTCTCAGCTGTAACTCAGTAAATTTACTCTGAACTGCAGTTAAAGAAGTATTTTACTGCTGGAAAGATTGACTTCAAGTAAAACTTCTGTCTGCAGCAGAAAGATGCAGATACTTTTGAACGTGTTGCAGCATGAGCAGAGAAAACTTACGACTACCCAACACGTTCTTATTCCAAGTCGTCCTGTTTTGTCGCTTTGCACGTCTTCCACGTCTACATACTACGCTCTGTCTGTCTGCGTCCGCTGTTGATGTCAGCGCGGTAGAGATCGCCTCGGTGGGGGACGTCCCATCAAAACATCTGTCCAACCAATCGTGACAAAAGGGAGTGAGGCGGTCTTCAGCGGAAACGGTTCCTGATGGTTTTTTTTGTTGCTAAATCAGTTTTGTTCTTTCAGCATTAGATTGTGTTGTTAATGTGCTAACTGGCTAACAAGCGCCACGACGCTCTTCCTGTTTGCCGTTTTGAATGTGTAGTTATTTCCTCTCACGCAGGCGCAGAATGCGTGCTGTTTTTCAAGTCTTTGTGGTGTGTTTATGCACAGCTTTTTGTCAGAGATTCATAGTTTGGTAATCGTACTTTTACTGCAGTTAAGCATCTGAATACTTCTTCACCCTCTAAATTTTAGCACGTTAATAAACTGCTGAAACGACTGAAGAGCATTTTCCTTCTTCTTCTTCACTGAACCTGATCTGATGACGTGATTTCCTTTCCAGCGGTTTTGAAGATTGTTTTAAATCTGTTCTCTGCTTTGACGTCCTGTCAGACCTTCACACAGCAACCAAACACAAGTTTCTCTTTCCCTCCAAAGAGTGTGCACACTGCACACTGTAAACTTAATTTCATTTTCTTTTTTCTTTTCATGACACGCAGTCCTTCATTAGCCATCGCTTTATTGTTGCGTGTGGAGGCTGAACACGTTCGACGGCCGCTAATTACAGCAGAGGGCTAATTAGAGCCGAGTGGCCGCGAGATTAGCAGCTAATGGAGCGCTAACGTCTGAGAAGGAGCAGCTCCGAGTTTGATTAATGAGACAGCAGCTTCATGTTGTTTATTGTTGGACACACAGGTACAAAGACACACACACACACACACACACACACACACACACACACACACACACACGTTGGCTTGTTTACAGGCATGAGTAGTGTCAATTACTGGATGAAAGCAGTTTTTCTCAGACTGACGTCCGTCTTTTGAATCGGTCTCACTTTTAAAAACTTTAGATGTTTCTAGGATTTGAGGACATTTCTGGGAGTTCAGGACACTTTTATGACTCTTGAACTTCAGGACATTTCTAGGATTTTAGCATATTTCTACAACTCAAAGACATTTCCAGGTTTTTAGGACATTTCTCAGATTTGAGGTAATTTCTAGGATCTTAGCATGTTTCTAAGATTTTGGGGCATCTATAGGATTTAAGGATGTTTTCTGGGACTTTTGAATATTTCTAAGATTTTAGGTCATTTCTCAACTAAAAGACATTTCTAGGATTTTAGGACATTTCTTGGATTTTAGGACATTTCTGGGAATTTAGGACATTTTTACAGATGTAGGACATTTTTAAGTTTTTAAAAGATTTGAGGATGGTTTTTTTTTTTAGGATGTTTTTAGGATTTTTCAACATTTCTCTGAGTTAAGGGTTTATTCTAAGACTTAAGGACGTTTTTAGGACTTAGGGATGTTTCTCAGCTTTTAAGATAAATTATTGGACCTTTATAAGACTTCATTCAGTTTATAAAGTAACAAAAATCTTTCAGTTAGAATAAAAATGCAGACTTTTTAAACTCCCCCCACGCAGAGCGACATGTCTGCAGACAGACAGACTGTTTAAAGACACAGCGACATCTAGTGGATTCTTTTAGCATAACAAACCTAAACCGAACGGTACAGAGAGCTCAGTGGGGCTGAGATCAGTTAAACACATTTTTATCAGATATAGTGCTCTACCAAACAGCTGAGCAGGACTTTAAAGGGCTTTCCTCAAAAACAGTGAATCTATAGATGGTTTTTACTTTTACTGGTAACGCTGTTCACAGACCGCAGCAGCATAGTGAGCATTTGAGACGATTACGACTTTGTTTTCGAGGAACAAAGAGAACAACCGTCTCTGTCTCTGATATCACAACAGATCATCAATAAATCAAACCGACACGTCCTGCTGCACGTAAACTCTGGGCTGATCACCGCTTAATATTTCCCACATGTGACATCTCTGTCACCTCCTGGTGTTGTCCTCCATGTCTCTGTGCTTCCACTTCCCCCCTGAGAGAGCAGAGAGACTCTGGTGCCGCGTCGTGTAAACAGCCTGTGTGGCAGATACTCGCCGTGTCGTGCCTCCGGAGCCGGCGGAGCTACTTAAGCACTTAGCAGCAGATTAGTGAAATCATCAGGTAACCGAGGAGGCAAACTGATATTTGGATTCTCCACAAAGAGCGTCAGTGTGAGCGCCGCGTAATCCTGCCGCTGAAAACAACGCCGGGCCTCTCTCTGAGGAGCGGGGGGGGGGGGTTAATGATGACAGGAAACATTGGGCCTCATGCAGCAACCTTCTCTGAAATTTCTCTTATATTTTCTCCTAAGTTTCTTCTAAGAGAAAATATAAGAGAAGTCACGCCCAAATCTGCTCTGACCAGGTGAGCTCAATGATAAATCCCACTCGATCTTAAGTCACCTGTCAGCACAGGTAACGCCTCCAAACACCACATAAGGGCAGCTTTTGTGCCGTGTGCAAAGACGCCAAAAAAGGCTGAAAGAATAACTTCTACAGGAGTGAAACTGACGTTCTGTTAAATAAAATCTAACACAGCAAATGTGATTTCAGGAGGATACATTTAAGCATTAAAAGTACACATGCAAAAAGGTTTAAATAAATGTAATAAATCAAAATGTTTAATATAGTTCAATGAAAAAAGCAGCAATTCCTCATAGAGTTTTATATGAGATCTGGAACCGTGATTTTTATTATTTTTTTCCATGAAAAATGACTTACACGAAAGAAAGTTACACGAAGTGGAAAGTGGACAATACACTAACCTCAGATTTGTACTTAAGTACAGTATTTGAGTGAATATACTGAGTTACAGTTCAGCTCTGGACAGCAGTTGTGTTGGACGGTGAAAATGAGATGTTTTTCTCTTGTCTTGGTAAAATTTAAAACGTAAAATGTTCTCTTACTGAAGAGAAAAGCAAAAATAAGTGGGTCCTAACAAAATAAGAACAAATCCTGGATACGAGCAAAAGTTTCTTGCATGACGCTCGATGTTTGAGCGGGGGAATAAACGGTTGAGAGAGTTTGGATCTGCAGAGAGAGAGTTGAGCTGAGGTCGTAGAAACACACACTTCATAAATCTGCTTCATATTTGACTCCCTTTTAAAGGATCAGTTCCCACAAACGAAACATAAACAGATTTCCTCACTCGTCTCTGCTGGTGTTGCGGCAGGATTTTTGTTTTATGAGCTGAGTTTTCGTGAAACTTTTGGATATCAGATTGTTTCTGAAAGGTGGATTCTTGTTTGAGTTTTTTTGCCCTTTCAGTTCCAGGTCACAAATAATATTTTTTCATGATTAATCTGCCTCCGTTTACAGTTTAACATATTAATTCACTAAATGCACCATCACACGACTGTTGTTTAATCCTTGATCATTTGTAAATTTACTTATTTAACCTTTATTTCAATAGAAAAACCTGTTTTTGAAACTTCTCAGACAGCAACAAAAGTTACAGACAACAGGTTACAAAAATCAAAATCGAAATATAAAACTCCAAAACGAACAAATAAAACTCAAAATAAAGTTACCACAAGGAAGCGCTAAAATCTGTTAATAAACGCTATAAGTGAAACGTAAAAATAAGACAGTGTGGAAGATGACAACATTTGAACATTTGATTTCATCCTTCGAAACCTGGATCAGTTTTTGTTCTGCGTTCGCCTCTTACAAGCTGTTTATTTTGTAACCTGAAAAAAAAAAGATTTGAGTTCTTTCTTAAACATGCCGAAATAATCAGTGACCAACTTTGCAAGAACTGTACCGCTCATTGCAAGAAATTGGTAAAAAAAAAACAAAAAAAAAACAAGAAAATTACCCTAAAATTAGTTTTAAAAAAGAGAGGATCATTAGAAAAATTTCCAAAAATAATAAAATATTTATTGTAATTTTATATTTAAAATCATGTTGCAATAAATAAATAATTTTTGTCTTTTTTGTTAAACCTTGAAACCTGGATCTTCTTCATGTTTCTTTTGCTGTGTTCAGACACCTACACAAGTATTTAGCCCAAACAAATCTGAGACTGTTGGTATAATTTGGTTTGAAAACATTTAGTATACAATTAGTAGATTTGGAAAATTGTTTTAATAGAATTTTATTTTTAGAATTTTCACATTTTTTAAACTTTTTTTCTTCTAAATTTTGGGTAATTTCTTTTACTTTTATCCCTTTTTTATTTTACTTTGAAATGTGGATCATCTTCACCTAAAATTAGTTTTAAAGAAGCCAGGTTATTTCCTTTTTTGTTTGTTTGTGTTTTATTTTTGTTGTTGTTGTTTTCTAATTTTTTTGTTTTCATGTACTTTTTTGCTAATTTTTGGGTAAGATCTTCCAGTATTTCTTATTGCCTTTTACTTATGTTTTTTAAGGACAACAAGTTAATTTTCTCGGGTCGGAAAAGGTTAAACTCCGACCCAAAGCTCCATGAAAATAGAAAAACAGACAGTTCAGATCACATTAAAAATACCTCCTCTTCCTCCTCTTCCTCCTCGTCTATCGATAAAAGGTGTTGATGTGAGCAGACAGAAAAAAAGACGGAGAGACTCAAACACATGAACGCAATCTGTCACGCTCCTAAATATACCTCCGACACTCCCTCGCTCCCTACATCCTTCATCTCTTGTACCCTTCCAGCCCACCTCCACTCATCTTCATCCTCTCCTCATCCATCTCTCCTTTCTGTAATCTTTCCACCCGTGGCTTCGTTTTTATCGCTTGTTTTCATTCCTCGTGTCTCACTTTAAACCTCCTGCACATCCACAAACTCCATCCTCCTCCTTTTCCTCCCTTATTTCCTCCTTTCATCCCTCTTTTCTCCTCCTTCACCTTTTCTGTCCTTAAGCCACTCTCTCGTTCTTCCTTTCATTTTTTCTCCCTTTTTAATTCAGAAATTTATGAAAACATCCACTCACAAAACAAAAATTCAAACACAGATTCCAAATAAAAAGATACAAAACAAGACAAAATTAGTATTTAGCTGTGACATAAAAAATATAAAATGTTAGATTTTTGATATTAAAACTGTATCCAGTGTTCCCCTTATTTCTTCTTAAACTACTTTATATTCTGAATGTTTCTTTAATTCAGCATATTTTTATGTTACAAAAGAAGAAATGACTCAGAAGTTGGTAAGAAATCTGTGAAAAGTACAAAAAATTACCTGAAAATTCCCCCCAAAACCAAAAAAATAACGTAAAACAAACAAACAAAAAATAAAAAGAAAAGAAAAAGAAATTCACAGACATCTTTCCTTTGCTTTTTTAAAAATGGTCTTATACATCTATAAAAACAATGTGCATGTAGCCTAATTTCAGTGCTTTCACTCCCAATTAACAACTCCCATGTTAATATTAATCATTTTAAAACATTTTAACGTTTTAGTTTAGTTTAGTTGCACACAATTAAAAAATGCCTAAAATTTAATTGAATTAAAAAAAAGCTCAAAAAGCCAGAGGCTTATACGAACGGACACCCTCAACCCAAAAACAAAAATAAATAAATAGATTTTTTTTTAAATATATAAAAAATACATAAATGAAAAAAATAAAGAAAAAACAAACAATAAATAAACAAACAAAAACCTCTAAATTAACATGTTACAGAAAAATCCAGCTAAAGTCTACAGTGAGAGCCGCGTGGGTGACGACAGTGAACATGTCGTGACAAAAATCGGTGACAGATTATAAAAGTGACCTCGTGAAGATTTTGTCCACAAAGTGAGAAATGAACTCTGAATTTAAACAAAGTGTTTCCCGTATAAACACGATGGCACTAATATTGTGTAAATCCTTCGTTATTTGGCCTTCTTGTTTGTTTATTTTTGTTTTTTAGACGTTGCAGAAAAAGCACACAAAGCTTCGCCGACTCTCCCGGTTCTATAAGCGGTTAAAACGTCTAAATGTATATTTTCTATACCGCTCAGAGCGTCACGAGGCAGACGGACGGACGGACGCACAGACGGGTCGGCCCGGGCAGACGTGACCCCGGCAGCTCCATCTGCAGCCGTCCTCCATGTTTAGTCTCATCATATATTCCCTGTCCGGTATATATAGACACTTATAGACGCACGCAGACTGAGTGCCAGCAGCACCGAGGCCTCCTCCTTCACCTCCATCTGTCTCCTCCTCCTCCTCCTCTTCCTCACCCCCTCCCCACGTTTGACTCACAGCCAGCCTCAGGTGGAGACGAGAGGGGGAGTCAGAGACAGCAGGAACACCCAACTGACCCCAAAAAACGAAAAGTTAACTGCAAACAAAGACATGAAAATGGAAAAAAGGAAAATAAATACATATAATACTTCTTTATTATAAAGTTTCAACGTGATCACCACAGAAAAACATACAAATCAAAGCCGAAACTTATAACACCAACTTTTTCCTGGTAATTAGATTGTACTCATCAGCTGACAGTTCTTTTTTTTTGGTGTTTATTAGGGATGTCCCCATTTGGTTCGGAAACATTGATCAGGCTTGATCAATGCATTTTTGGATTGATTGTGATCAGTTATTTTAGGCACATGCCCTGCCTGATTCTTTGTTCACGTCTGCCGTCACACAGGTGTCGGAAACCGAGAGCACAGTTTGATACAGTACACCCCCAAAATCATCACCTGCATCTCAGCTACTCACCACATGCTGTGTTGAATTATGAAGAAAACCTCGTTTTTCTCACGTGCCTTTGGTGAGCCAGAACCCAAAACTGGGGAAAGTTTTTTGATAAATTGAACTTATGAGGATTTGCTTTTAATAACAGCCAAAGTACATCAAAATGTTTGTTCACAAACTCTCAAACAACTTGTGCGGCCAAATCCAAGTCTCATTTCTCCATTTATGATCCCGAACACGACTTCTCAGTAAAACCTCACAGCACTTCTGCATAAACATCCATTTCTAGGATCTTCGGACATATCTAGGATTTTAGGACATATCTAAGATTTTAGGACATATCTAAGATTTTAGGACATATCTAGGATTTTTTAACTTTTAAGGGATTTAAGGATGTTTCTAGGACTGTAGGACATTTCAAAGATTTTAGACAAAATTCTATGATTTTAGGACATTTCTAGGATTTAAAGACATTTTCGGGATTTTGGGACATTTCAAGGATTTTAGGACATTTCTAAGATCTAGGGGCATTTCAGAGATTTTGGGACATTTCTATCATTTCAGGACGTTTCTAGGATTTTAGGACATTTCTAGAACATTAGAACATTTCTGGGATTTTAGGACATCTCTAGGACTTAAAGATGTTTCTAGGATTTTAGGGCATTTCTATGATTCAGTGACATCAGAGCATTCATCACATGATTGCAGCCGTAATGATTATCTGGGTTATGTACGGACTGTTTCCGCACTTTCGTAAATACAAACAGTATAATAAATATTTATTTAAGAGCTATTATGTGTTTTTTGAGCTGCTGGATACAGGAATTTCCCCGCGGGGATCAATAAAGTATCTTCTGTTTTCTATCTATCTATCTGTCTACATTCGAACGGCGTTTTTGATCTCTGAATGACTCTATAGAGGAACCAGTCATCGGTTTTTCCTCCCATTAAAAGTCACTGATTGATCTGTAAGTGCACTTTCATACTTAAAAAACATGAAGTTCTGATGTGAGTCAGTGTTTCCCAACATGGGACATTTCATAAGACACATTAAGTCTAATCTCTCCTCCTCCTCCTCCTCTCTATCCTCCCTGCACCTCCTCCTCCTCCTCTGTCTTCCTCTACCCTTTTCACCCCACTGGCAGCATGATGTCAGACACAAAAACAGCAGATAAGACAACACGAGTGCAGATTTTGGGGGGAGTTTTGTTGGTTAAATATTGAGGATTAATTGTCATTTACAACTCAAACTGTAAATCAAAGTTTCGATCAAGAAATCACGTTTATTTTATTTTCTTATCTTTTAAAAATAAAATAACTGGAAAAGATCATGTAAAAAAACGTGATCCTCTACGTCTGCCTCCTTTTAGATAGGAGATGTTAGATCGACCTGTCGCTCAAGAAATAGATTATTTATGTTCTTGTTTATAAAACTGTATCTGAAATCTGATTGGCTGGAGTGAGTGTGAGTTAAAAGTACACCACAGATTTAGCATCTCGCTCCTTTAACACCGTCTGACTCATGATGGACAGATTTTTTAAAAAAAGACTCAAAATCGACGCAGCAGAATCAGACTTTTACTGACTTTTATTCCTCTTTTCTTATCAAAACCTGACGCCTACATTACCCACAATGCAACCACCAGTGCCACACACAGCTCCCTCTGAGGGCACTGAACCAGCAAAACTTAACTTGCTTTGCTCTGGGGACACATTTCCAGAATAACAGGAGGTCAGGGGCCCGAAACAGCGGCCCCAAACATGTTTCTGGGATTTTAGGACCTTTCAAGGATTTTATGAGATTTCTATGATTTTAGGACATTTCTAGGACTTTGGGACATTTGTAGGATTTTAGGACATTTGTAGTTTTTTGGGACGTTTCTATGATTATAGGACATTTCTAGGACATTAGGACGTTTCAAAGATTATGGGACATGTTTGGGGAATTTCTTGGATCTTCCATTTCTAGGATTTTGGGACGTTTCTAGGATATCAGGACATTTTTAGAACTTCAAGACATTTCTTGGATTTTTTGACATTTCTGTGATTTTAGGACATTAGTCTCAGCTGTGTCCTCTGTCAGGGGTGTGGGGGATCCTCCTCTGGCTCTTTTTTGATCAACAAGCTCTATGTTGATGCTGTTTTATGTCTCTGACACCTTATGGAGACTAAAAGGACAAAAACTATTCACAGAGTCAATCACTTTATTTTTTAGTGTCAATTAGAAAATGTTTGGGGGCCACCAGGGGCCCTATCAGAGGCCAGATTTGGGCTGTGAGTGAGTATCAGTGAGATGTGGTCTGAACACACACACACACACACACACACACACACACAGTGTGCTGATACGATGTGTTGATGTGTGACGGCGTGCAGCTGTGCGGCGCTGAGACCTGAAACACTGAGAGCAGCAACATTTAAAGGTTTCTCACATGTTCGCAGGTCGGCTGTGTGTGTGTTACCAGCTGTTTCTGTATGTGTACGTTACCTCCTGAGTGTGTGTTTATTCTACAGGGCAGATTTCAACACACACACACACACACACACACACGCACACACACACACACACACACACACACACACACTCGACAGGTCATGTGGATGTTCGTCCAAATCTTCCTTCAGCTCAGATCGCTGAGAAAATAAACTCTGAGAGCGTTTATTATTCCTGACCTGCCAGCTGGGAGAGAGAGAGTGTGTGTGTGTGTGTGTGTGTGTGTGTGTGTGTGTGTGTGTGTGTGTGTGTGTGTGTGTGTGTGTGTGTTTTGAAATCTCTCCAGGTTTAAGCTGTTGAACTTGGCCGACCTCCACAAATCAATTTATCTCCTCCTTCATTCTTCTTCTCTGCTCTCCAACTTTCTTTTTTCTGTTCTTCTTCTGCTCTTTTTTCATCATCTCCTCCTCCTCTTCCTCCTCCCCTCACTCCTCTCCATCTTTTATATTTCTTCCCATCCTCTGCTCCACTCCTCGGCTCTTCTCCTCTGTTGTTTGAATGTCTTATTTCCCTCTGCGGTCCTCCACATAGTGTTTATTTATCCGGCACTTTGCTGAAACAACATTTCAGATTATTTTATATAAACAGATAAAAAACCAAAGAATAAAACCAAACAAACAAAATATCAGCGGTTCAGACAGACGACTTCCTGCGGAGTTTTCCTGTAAACAAACATCAGCAGAAAATTCTGAAGCTGAAAAAACTCTTTGAAAATCCATCCATGGGAAGTCATCGTCACAAAGCTGAGAAACAGGACAGATTTTCGGCTGTTTTCTGACTTTATTTCACAGCCACGTGACAAACATATGATGACCTTATAGACCATGATGCACTGCTGTAGATTAACCCTTTAAAACCTGAGCAAATTGGCTTGATTATCTTAAAAAACACGGAAAAAGATCTATAAACAACTTAGGAGGACATTTTTCAAAAAGGACATTAAAGACAAACATAAAAGAAAAAACACGGAAATTACCTTTAAAGAAGTGCTTAAAATAATGATGATTCTGTAACATAATTTTAAATATATAATTACCTTAAATATAAATATAT